>NC_142522.1:7184175-7331675 GCF_964205215.1 Stylophora pistillata | reverse complement strand
TCTGAAGGAAAAACAAATGAACAAAACTGTTTAGGTTCTTTTTGCTAATACATTTTGAGTACGTTTCCTACTTGTACTGGGAATGAGCAAAGGGTGAAACCACGGACAAAAGTTTAGATTCCATTTCTTCTTCCTTACCAGTCCCTCAGAGGGGTGAAGGAGTTCTGTAAAGTGATGTACCAAACTCAGTCTCTTGGGTTTTATCTAGTACAAAAAGGGAAACAAATTAAAGATATTCTTCCAGGCCTATTTTCCCGTTCGGCAGTTTTTGCCATAAAGAGCAATGTGAGAGTATGTAAATGAAACAACTAAGAAAGCGTTTATATCGAGGATTAGGGCAAATCAGATTTAATGTGGGAAAATTTTCTGCAGTCACTATTGTTCTCGACCGAAGAGATGAACTTTGCTTTTCTTTATTGTGGGCAAGAATCAGTTTCGGTGTAAGTTCACGATTATTGTGAAAATCTTTCGAAATATACCCAAACCATAAAGTACTTCTAGTAGTAAAAAGCCGAAAAAAAAAAAAAAAAACCAACTAAGGGGTTCATTATGAAAGCGCAGAGGGCAAGAGATTACTAAACGGATGCCTCTGTTTGGTTGGTGTCGGGATTTGGCTTGATGTTTGACTTCAAATTTACTCCACGCACATCAGTTTGCCATCTCCATCTAAGGTTACAGCAGTCATAACAGATAATATAATAATTGTAAAGTAACTAACTAACTAACTAACTAACTAATAATTGTAAAGTAACTAAGTAAGCTATGTGGATAAATAAGAATTACTGAAAAACAAGCTAGGGTTACAAAATATATAGTCTTACAAAATAGTGTTACAATCAAATTTACTCCTAACAGAACCTATCGATTATTAGTACCTTGATTCAAGGATACAGAATTTGCCATTTTTTGTAGAAGAATGGGCACTTCAACATAATCGTCCTCTGCTTCCATTATCGAGAGCAAAAAGTCATGAACATTGTTCTTAAAATATGACTTCCATGTTCCTTGCTGTTACTCGAGATAGCACTTAATGGTTAAGCAGTGTTTATACCACATTGTTACTTATCTACCTCACCCATTTTTGTTTGGCATCCTTGAATGTAGTTTTTAAGAAAAATCCATTGAATTGGTTCACAGCAAGTAACACTCGCAAACTAAAAGAAGAAGAAGGAAATATTGGTAGCAGATTCGTCCTAAAAGCTTTTCTCTCCTGCATCACGTGGTACCAAATGACGCATACATGAGTGAACAAACTTCGTGACTTTTCGATCGACTTATACTCTAAGATTATCATTATCTGAGAGACCGACAACAGACGGTAGTTGTACGTGGAGGGACTTCTGATTGGCTGACAGTTACATCGGTTGTACCCCAAGGATCAATTCTGGGACCGTTGTTTTTTATAATTTATATTAATGATTCGCCTGGTGTGGTTTCTGATGGCAATAAGATAGTTCTTTATGCTGATGATAGAAAACTTTATAAGGTTATTCACTCTGTTCATGATCAAGAGCTAACCCAGCAGGAGCTAAATAAGATCAATGAGTGATGTGTACATAATAAGATGAGGATCAATGCCAGTAAATGCAAGGTTATGAGAATTACCAAAAAGAGGTCCCCCTTTTACCTACGACTATCATATTGATGGGACTAAACTCGATTCGGTTTCTTTGCATAGAGACCTGGGCTTGTTAACTAGTGGTGTTCTCTCTTGGAATTACGTACCACATTGCCAATATTACAGCTAAGGCAAACACTATTTTAGGCCATATCAAAAGAACATGTCGGGATGTCAATGATGTCACAACTGTTAAGACTCTGTATTGTAGTCTTGTGAGGCCTAAGGTTGAATATGCCTTTAGGGTGTGGAATCCTTATACGAAGAGTAACATTAGTCGTATAGAGTCAATTCAAAGAAGGGCAATCAAATTTATTCTTAAAAGTGATGACAATTATTTGGTTAGGCTACGTGAACTCCGCTTGTTATCTTTAGAGGATAGGAGATTTATTGCGGATGTTGTTTTCTTTTATAAGGTGGTTAATAATCATGTTCGCCTGACCCTTGATTCTAGGGTTCAGTTCTCTAGGGATGTTGACAGGGGATATGCATTGAGAAGTATGGATACTCCAAACCTTTTAACCAGCTTTTCTGGGACTAATTTATTTAAATTTAGCTTTATAAGGAGAATAGTTGGGGAATGGGATTGTCTCCCTCTTGATATTCGAGAAGCATCATCCGTGCGGACAGATATAAAGTTGAAGGTTTCTACATTTTTAACTCTTTGAATTTCTGTTTAAACATTTTTGATCGTTTTTTTTTTTTTCTTCTATGTGTGTATATTTAGTAGAAATAAGAAAATAGAATGGAGTTTCCTCCCAGAATGGTGCTACGGCGCTTTTTGAGGATTCTTCCCATTTCAACACATTATCATGTAAAAATTTTCATTGCTGTTGTTGAAATAAAGCTTAACAGAAAGATACATGTACACCAGCTAACAGTAGAAGAGGCATAAATCAGATAGCACACCAACCTGGGGTTACCCCTTATTTCTTTCAGTAATACACCTACAGCATCAGTGGCATAATTTGCTCTCCTAAGACCCTGAGATGTAAATAGATTCAACATCAGAATCTATCGAATATCCTAATGAGCGCACAATTGGTCAAAATTCGGGGCATGACACACAATTACGACAGTTAAATCAGAAACAGAAATTGAAAATATTAGCCGTCGTCGTTAACGTTCTCCAGATGAGACAAAGTTTGGTCACTTCATGTTGTTGTTTTGCAGTGGACGCAAAGAAATTTACAAAGATTTATAACGCACACGTACAGCTGTTATTCAGCTTATTAAATCTTTTGTTTAGCGTCGTTCCCGCTGCCTTTACCGTTGGGGTTTTCTTAAACTCTCTTATAGTTCCGGGCAACGACCAACTTAACTACTAAGCCATGACTCTCGCTGGTGAGCTGCAATTCAAGCAATTGCAGAAATAACAATTTGTTGATACAAAAAAAAATATTCTTACCGTATCTATAATTTTTCCCAGTGGTTCTCCTTTTTCTATGATATCTCTCCTGCCGAAAAGATATTGATTATTTAACTGGACCTGAAATGGAGATAATGAAATGACATTTAGATAAGTGCAAAGATTTGAAAACCCTCTCTCAGAAGTGATCAAAAAGGAGTTTCTCCTAACAATATCGATACGTTTTCAAGCAGAAAGGTGATAAGAAGAGAGATATATACCACCTACAGTCGAACCTGTATTATGGTATTGTATTGTATTGTATTTGCGATATTTAGACAGGCCAGCCCAGTTCAGCTTGAAGCTGGTTTTAATGGGGGCCTGTACATCCCACCCATCTCACCTCTACCCACCCATCCCACGCCAGGGGAGGACATCCATCACACAGTAACCTCGTGCGTGGGAGATTAATGTCTCCTACCCCCAACCCTGCAGGAGACGGGACCTCCATTTATTCGTCCCTATCTGGGAAGACGAGAATAATTATCCATTTCTTGATGTTATAGAAAGGTAGCAAATTCTCAATTATTTTGAGACCTTGAGTGTTGGTCTGGCTGGGGCTCGAACCCTCAACCTCCCGCACAACAGTCCAGTGCACTATCCATTGGGCTAACTGGGCGGCAGTATTAAGCTATTACATGTAAGCAGCACTGAATTAAGCGGTCACCCTGTACTGAGCAGTCATTGAAAAAAGCTACTGTAACAGCAAATCGCTCAAAGTAGAACATGTAAATCTCTCTGCTTTATCAGTGCAAAAGATGGGAATTAGAACATGGGGCCGAGGCAGAGAAAAAAGCTCTTGTCCCCTTCTCATTTGTTATACCTCAGCAAGGGCCTTGCTATTAATTGATTTGCACATCTGAAGTAGAGCATTTGCCTGCTCTGGTTGGTCAAATCTCTCTGCATGATATGTTGACACCTGCAATTCAGATGGTCCATGCACCCAGCTAAATACTGCAATGAGAATCATGCTCATGATTATAGCTGCACCTTCTAATTGATGAACAAATACAGTTATGGCGAGAGAAACTTGATGGAAATTGACTAATTTAGAGCCTTGCTTTTAATTTTTTGGTTTATCTGGATTGTTTGAACACGAAGGACTGCTTAAATTCATTAAAATGTATTCAACTCTTAATTGCTCCTATGAAATTTAAGCTTAAAAGGAAAACATGACATAAAAACAACTAAAAGGGAACTCAAAGAAAGACAAAGAGGGACATGGAAGGAGAAATGACCAATTTCTGATTTAGCAGAAGTTCGCTCTAGTCTCCATACTCTGGTAACATATTCAATTAGTCAGTCAGTTTAGCTTTGACTGAGCTTTTACTTATTGGTAAGTTCCACCTTCTGCAGAACTGCTGCTAAATCAGAAAACCGTACAAGGAAACTAAATCATTAACTCACTTCAGTTGACATTCAAAAGTTTCATTTATTTGAATAAATTATTCAAACATATTTCAGTATACCGGTAATTTAAAAATAGTTTTCCAAAAACTTCATCAACTAAAACTACCTATTATAGTTGTTTGGTGGCCACTACTCTTGTTTGAAGTTTAGAGCCCTACCTAACGTACATAAACACAATTTATTACCCATACCACTTTTTGTGACTGGTAAATTACACACAAGGACTCAAATCTTACCACTTGGTACAGGAAGAATGAACCAATCAGCCGAAAAACAATAATGGATAACATGAATAAGCGATAAAGATTTTCCACGTCCATCATCACCATCTATTGTTACATAGTTAAAGGAAAGAACAGACAACAAGCGAAGAACATAAATCTTATCTACAAGTAATGTACTCCCGCCATAAACACAATTTAAAAGAAAAAGTACAACTATTTAACAATTGGTTCATGCTTTAGCGTGCACTATCGAGTTATGGAGCACGCGGGAAGTTTGGAGAGCACGAAAGAAGCGTAAGGGTTGCCCTTGGCTATCGCCTCGGGCAACTCTAGCTTCTTGAGTGCTCTCCAAACTTCCCACGTGCTCCATAACTCGATAGTGCACAGCTGAAAGCATGAACCAATTGTTTTAGAACATAGCCGGTGGAATTGTGCATCAAATCCGACGAATGAATTTGATTGCGCGACTCTGCTAGCTATGTTCTATTAACAGTTTGTACAGTGACAAATTGCACAAAACTTAATCCTTTCTCTCCTAAGATCTGATTGTCAATTCTCCCCTCCTAGATACAAAAGAAAAACATTACATGTTAAGCACTTCTGGGAGTTAAAAATAATGGTAACTTACAATTAACACATACATATAAGGACCACACATCATAGGGACTACAGTTAATGACACGATTTGTCAAAGGATACAGAATATAAACTTTGGTGGTGGATGTCTTTTTTCTGGTAATTCTCTTAGATGCTGTATCACCTCTATAGCTGGGCTTCTTATCATTAAACTTGTGCTGCCTGCCATTTCACACTGGAAACAAAAAGATAACCAAGAAATAATTATCCAAAGGTTTCAACTAATCTAGAAGAGCAAGTAAAAACTGGACAAACATGCAAAATGCTCAGAGTTACATGTACCTCTGTTTTAAATCTCTTTGTGAAGAAGTGAGAGAGAATTCTACTAGAAATGTCCTGTGGAACTGTGTAAAATTGACCAATACTGGACTGGCCATGATCAGTCTAAAAAAAAAAAATTAAGATAAAGCAAAATTAAGGTTTTTCAAGGCTTTACTGTGTGAAATATTTTAATGATCAAAAACATTCAATGACAGATACAAAAACGTAATCAAAGTAAAGTCAGCTTACAATAGAGGCTCATCTGTTGGGAAAATTTCCAGTATCCCAGTTAATAGATAACTAACCATGTAACCCCTAAGCCTCTCTAGCATCTAATTTCTCCCCATACTATCACTGATGAATCAAGCATTAATGCCACGAGAATAAAGAAAATGATCATTAACTTAATGATAAGTTCTTTGTTGTTAACTTAACAAATTCTCCTTTGCAATACCAAATAAATGTACAGAGAAGAGTTATGAGGATGTGCAGTGCAATCAAGTCATGAAAATGCGACCCCATCCAGCAGCACATCCCCATTAGCCTATTACAAGGAAGTACCTCCCGCAAAGCAGGTCTCCAACCTGGACCTCTATTAATGCACAGTACAAAGTGTGGAACTCCATTAGGTTACCAGGGCTTGACAGTAATGGTAACCCACTGGCCACAGACTAGTAGTTCTAAATTCAGCTTGGGCAGGTGCTTTTTGATTTCCACTAACCAGTTTGGTTAGTAAACAAACTGAAATTATTGTAACATCTAAGATGTCACTAGCCACTTGGCTAGTAAGTTGTAAAGGTAGTGTCAAGCCCCAGGCTACCCTGTCTATCACAATGAATTGTATGGAAGCCGTGTATCACCTTTAACTCTTGTGTGAGTTTTAAGTTACTTTTGGGGTTATTACATATTACTTTGCACTTACAGGAGGCAGCTCTCCAAGATCAACAACTGATCCTCTATCACTGATCCCACCATCTGGCAGTTGTGCTGCATCCACATGATCATTTGGTTTTTCATTGGTAGCAGATTCACTCAAAAGTCTGTTCAGCACTCCCTATGTAGATATAGATGGCGTATATATGGATTCCTCTTCGATTTAAAAACAAGAAGATAAATTCCGTATCCACCAGCAACTATGTATTATTTTGTTTACTATATAAACACCAAAGGCCATTACTGTCAAGAAAAATCGACTTTAATAATGGTGAATGCTGAAACAACCTGCTCCATGTACAGATGCTAGTTATAACATCTCCCTATAGCAAGGCAGCTTGATTTGAATAAAAATTGCTATTGCTACCTTGTTTCCATCAAGGAAAAAAGAAATTTGAATGGAAAGATATAACTTGGGTTTGATAAGTGTGACACTGGAGAAGAATTGCCAAAATATAAATAATTATTCACCAACAAGGTGGAAGTGGCTGGTGGTGAGTGTTTACCAAGCTGAGATGATAATTATGGTATAAAAAGATGATTTTAACTAATTTACCTGTATTTATAATTAGAATATCTCACATGCAATGCTTGGAAGTGAATGGCAAATGATATTCTGAGTCAGGTAAGCTCATCAGAGCACATCTTTAATGCTATCCTGTCTTAGCATAAACTAATTTAAAACAATTCCTTGTAGACGATTTTTTATTAGTATATACCTCACAGGAACCCAAAAAATAGTTTATTTCTGTCACAAAAACCCCCATTTTTCAGGATAAATGAATTATTACCCTAACAGCTTTGTTTCTTGAGAAAATCTGACCACACCTTCCATTTTTAATCACCTGCCTTGAAGGATCTAGAAAAGACAAAAATGCCTTTCAGTGGGTTGATTCACCAATTCCTTTTGCCAGGGTGACGGCAATTGTTCTCTCCCAGAAAGAGAGAGGACTAAACCCTTTACATCGTAACATCAGTATGCATATTCTCCACACTGTTCTCTATACATTACTTAAGGATCTTTTCACCCTAACATCAGTATGCATATTCTCCATACTGTTCTCTATACATTACCTAAGGATCTTTTCACCCTAACATCAGTATGCACATTCTCCACACTGTTGTCTATACATTACCTAAGGATCTTTTCACCCTAACATCAGTATGCATATTCTCCACACTGTTCTCTATACATTACCTAAGGATCTTTTCACCCTAACATCAGTATGCATATTCTCCACACTATTCTCTATACATTTCCTAAGGTGCTGACATGGAGAATCTGTTTAACAATCAGTTCCTTTATTTGGTGATCATTACCTTTACTCTTGGTACCTTAACTTAGATTCAGGGGTGAGATTGTAAGGAGAAATTAGATGTTAGTCCCTCTTAGGGATCAAAGGATTAAATAAAGACTTAATTCGACATTTCCAGCGACTTCACGCTTGTAGAAACACTGGATATATTCAGTGCACTTTTACACAAAGAAAATCATATTAATTAGATGTCATGTGCAACATTTCGCATCATGTTAGCATGTGATCGGAGTTTGTGAAGAAAAGTGGCTGGCTTTTAGTAGAGCGAAATCTGGCGTCTCTGACAAGAGCTCAACTCCTTGTACCATGGCACCGACGGTACTAGCTAAGCACAAGTTGTCGATCCATAACAGGACTCAAATGAGCCTGGGGTAAAATAAGGGCAAAGTGATGGGAGGTTTTCTTTTAAAATCGGACCTGCTGACTGGATATTTAAAAAAACATATCAATATGTTACAAAATAATTATTTTTAAGTGAAAAATACCACACCCGACAAGATGATATTTCTTGACCTGAAACGTCTGAAGGCCGCCATCTTGAGAAAGAACCATTAATGTTATACAAAGTAGTACGTTCGAGTTGGCTAACACTGCTGAACCAGTTCACTCTGACGTTTGGAAAACATTATGGCGGACTTCTTGAAGATTGAGTAAAAGGGTGTTTTTTTTTTCTTCTTTCAAATCAGAGCAAGCATGCCTGGTAGTGAGAGGAAGAAGCACAGGCGTCGAAGCAGGAGCAGATCTCATTCTCCTGGTCGAAAACGTAGAAGCCGTTCGCATTCGCGGTCTCCACGACGCAGGCACAAAGATCGCTCATCTTCACCAGCAGATCGTATGCGGGAAAATATTGTAGAGAAAAAGAAGACTGTCAACAGAGAAGAGGAGAAACGAAACAAAAAGTAGGTTTAAGGTTTAATGATTGCACAAATGTAACAGCTTTTTTTTTAGAAGAACATAGATACATGGTACAAGGCCACTTCTATGAATTCCATTAGATCGCAGCAGATCGAGCCTAACCTATTGTGCCATTTCTAGTTCTTCAAAGTTTCCCTACAAGCTGAACCAGGTTGGCCTAGTGCTCAGTAGAATATCCATTGTATTCCTTCCTTTTGTTGTCCTATTCCATGTAACTCTGTAGTCCCCATCATCAAAAAGCATATTCTCTGTACCATTCTCTGTACCTTTCCTCTTAGACGAGGAGAATTTGTTTCACAATCAAGAGTTTCTTTAAGTGGTGATCATTTCCTGTATTCTCATAACCTAAATGTTTGATTCAGGGGTGATCTTGAAAGGAGAAATTAGATACCAGTCATTCTCAGAGGACAAAGGGTTAAAGCAGGGCTTTATTAATTTTATTGATGTGGAACATGTGCTTGTATTTGAAGGAAAGAAAAAGAACTTTTGAAAGCACTTGAAACACCTGAGGAGAAACGAGCAAGGAGACTTGCCAAAAAGGTAAAGTACTGTCTCTACACAATTGTGATTATTTCTCTGAAAGAGATTTTAGTAAAAGGGTACTTACAACATGTGACTTTCCCTTTTTCGTATTGAGTAATACTTCATGTTTGAGAGATTATATACAGATACATGTACTTAAATTATTATTATTATTTATCCCAACAGGAAGCAAAAGAGAAAAAGAAAAAGAAAGAAATGGGATGGGATGAGGAATATTTGGTAAGAGAATCAACAATTGTTGCTACTTATCAGGCAATTTTGGCCCTTTTTTTTTTTGCTTTAGACCACATGCTCACCATGTCCGGGATGAAAATTCCTGAAAATGACAATGATACACTAACCAATGTCACACTTTCAAAAGGATTAGGTTGTTGATAAATATGTAGAGAGAACAAAAATATTTACAAATGCAAAAAAAAACAAACAAACAAACAAACAAAACAACACAAACAAAATCTAATTAACTAAAGTGGTGTATATACATTTTGTATAGTTAAAATTGGGATGTTTTGAACAGGAAGTTTCATGTGTCATTTGATTGTTCTTACCTGTTTAGTTGTAATTAAACTTTTATTGTTTTTATTTTCAGGGATATACCAACACTGATAATCCATTCGGAGATGCTCATTTACTTGAAAATTTTGTGTGGCAAAAGGTATTTTAGTAATTTTTCTACACATCTACACT
Organism: Stylophora pistillata; assembly: GCF_964205215.1. Lineage (NCBI taxonomy): Eukaryota > Metazoa > Cnidaria > Anthozoa > Scleractinia > Pocilloporidae > Stylophora > Stylophora pistillata. Next base: position 7,321,724 of record NC_142522.1, on the reverse strand, counting down.
TTAATCTATAAGTATACTTGTTATCATACAAGGGGCAAAATTACTGAATTGTGATTGGTCAAGACAGAGGGCATTTTTGACCTCTCACGCGAAAACGTACACTAACGGCTATCCGTTCGAAGGCGTTTTGCCGTTCACTTACCGTTCACCAGCCGTTCAAAAAAATTTGCATCCGTTCGCACGGCCAGGGTTATCCGTTCAAAAAAAACTTGCATCCGTTCGCACGGCTTGTGTTATCCGTTCAAAAAAAATTTGCATCCGTTCCCGCGGCTTGGGTTATCCGTTCAAAAAAAACTTGCATCCGTTCGCACGGCTTGTGTTATCCGTTCAAAAAAATTAGCATCCGTTCGCACGGCTTGGGTCATCCGTTCAAAAAAATATAGTATCCGTTCGCACGGCTTGGGTTATCCGTTCAAAAAAAACTTGCATCCGTTCGCACGGCTTGTGTTATCCGTTCAAAAAAATTTGCATCCGTTCGTACTGCTGGTGTTATCCGTTCCAAAAAACTAATAATTATTGGTTCAGCCGGTTACCCCTTGGGAAAAGTAATTAAAATTCAACAGTTCGCACGGCTGGGGTTTCGGCCGTCCGTTCAGAAAAATTCTCAACTGTTGTTCATCAGTTCAGAAAAATGCTTAGCCGCATAAACAAGTTCTGTAGCAGACGTGCTTTGAAGTTTGCAATTTTCTCTTGTAATATTTTTTGAGAAGAGTTTGTTCTGAGAGGTCTGAGGGCCTCCCCTTAAATAAGATTTTTTTTAACACCTTGCGGGTGACAGGAACTAAAGTGTGTATTCCGAAATGCTGTTTAAAATGAGTACACACATCAAGGACTGTGTCTTTTTCGAATCGTTCGACTTTGTAGATGTGGGTGTCCTGGAATGTTGTTTCCTTATCGGAAATTTCAGCCGTCAACTGAAATTAGCAATCTGTTCCTGGAAGTTTATAGCAATTTTTTTTTAACTGTATCGATCGTTACATCATCTTGAGTGTTTTCAGCTTGTGCCGCGCGCGTTGATTCGATCGTACATCAGTTCTTAAGGTTCAGTGTTGTAGCTGTTGCGGGTCGCTTTCTTCTCTTTATTTCAGTCTTAAAACGACGGATTTCACGTTAATGGAAGCGCATAATCGCATTTACTTTTTCTTGCTCCATGTTCTAACGGATTTGATTTACTTCTGCGTGCCTTTGTAAAGCCTTGATTAAAATCATTTTCCGGTGTTATTTTGGCCCTCGCCCTATATTGTAGGGTTTCTGGGCATTTAGGCCTTTTACCGATGAACGTGAGCAAGCCACTAGCCAACGCTTACACTTTGCCAAGTCTCGCAAAGGTTTTGGGAAAGGAATGAATACTTTCTTTCCCTATTCCTCTAACTCTTTGATTGATTTTTGCCTTTTATCGGCACATCTTGAGTCTGTCTTACACTCATGCCAACAACAGTGTTTGGTACCAACCATGCCACTTCCTTTAAGAACGCTAACTCTTTTTAGTGAAATTTCCTGTTGTTTTCTTTCAATTTGATTGCGCGGCTCTCAGAGCTTGCGAAGTTTTCTCTAAACATTGCAGTAAATAAATTTGTCAAAAGTAAGAAATTCTTGAAATTACGGCTGTTTCCTTGATGAGATTTACCGATCAAATTTCGTTGTATTGTTGTTTCAGTTTACGATCGCTCGTTCGATAGATTGATTGACTGTCAGAATAATCGTTATTTTCGTCATTGATTGTGGTTCGTGGTCGATTGCTTTTCAAGAATAAAGATTCGTGCAAACAGTCAACTTTGGGTTGTCATTTCGATCAGTAAAATAGTCCCAAACACCTCGTTAACCGCGTTTTGGAGCGACACTCCCTTGAACTTTAGAATTTAGATTTTGGTCGCCGTAAACGCTACACAATCCGTCAGTCAGTTAAGTGTGCAATCTCCTCCTACAATTTGTTTCTCGCTCACGTTTGCCGCCGTGTATAAATAGCCATTTAGTCCTTTGGCCTAATTACTCCCCCAGAGATTACACTTTGTTTCGGTGTTTCAGGCTTGTTTTTATTTCATGTAAGAAAGCAACTGCTTCATGTACGCGAAAGGTCACGTCCAAAAATATCTCTTCAATGAAGCGCCAAGGTGTTATGATACGGGCAACAAAGTTGAATGCTTGGATGTTGGCCAGTATGACTAAGTCGAGTTCGCCATGTGATAGTTCCATACAGTTATTCAAATTTACAAGTACAGCTGCTTCCGAGAATTGTTGAGAACAATGACCACCTTTAATGCCCCGAGAACATCCGCATCCAGCTTGAAGAAACTGTTTCACTTTCCCCACGATTTCCTCTTTGTCAATTAATAACTCAACTTGATCGCCTTCATCCATTTTGGATCAACCGTTCAAAAATTTGCCACAGCCGTTCGGCCGTTCACCGTCAGCCGTTCAAAATTTTTCTACAGCCATTCAGCCGTTCACTGTCAGCCGTTCAGCCGTTTACTGTCAGCCGTTCAGCCGTTCACTGTCAGCCGTTCAGCCGTTCACTGTCAGCCGTTCAAAACTTTTCCTCAGCCGTTTACCGTGAGCCGTGAGCCGTTCAAAAATTTTCCACAGCCGTTCAGCCGTTCACTTTGGACCGTTCAAAAATTTTTTTCAGCCGCTCAGCCGTTCACTTTGAGCCGTTCAAAATTTTTCTTCAGCCGTTCATGTTAGCCGTTTCAATCGCCTTGGCCATCCGTTTGTCATCCGTTCACTAGCCGTGCGTTTTGCCGTTCGAACGGATAGCCGTTAGTGTACGTTTTCGCGTGAGAGGTCACATTTTTTCTTAATTTTTGTAATTGCCCCGGGCAAAATTACTTGAAAATGATTAGCAATGGCTGCCAAGGTAAAGAAATTTCTGTTTGTTTTGTAACAATGGCGTCCCGTTTTGCGCGAGATCAGTAAGAAAACATTTTGCCCCTTATATTATAAACGAGTAATCACATGGTTCCTGGTAAAATTAAGGATTAATATCACTTGTGTTTTTGGAAGTTGCAGAAATTGCCCTCATCACTGCGTGACTCGGGCAATTTCAGCAACTTCCAAAAACACGCGGGATATCAATCCTTAATTTTACTTGGCCCCATGCAATTACCTATACTGTTAAGGGATTCTTTTGGAGGATAGTGTAGTTGCATGTTATGCTACCAAATTGATTTTATATTGTTAGCGTGCACTCTACAGTTATAATGCATATGTGCTGGTAGTTTTTAAATTGGTGAATAATGGTTTCTGCTGCTAACCATAATTTGCCTCAGTGTCAAAGGAGGACAAAGGAGTTTTTGTTATTTTGGGTCCTGGTATGAACAAAAAGCAATTTGTCAACTTTCTCTGAAAAGTTTGGCTGGAGAAACCCACTGTAAGGGTGTACTGTAGGGTCAGAACACAACATTATTATATATAAATTATGTTGTACCCAAGTCATTACAAACCTTACTATATGGAGTCCAGTGCACCAACCATAAAGCCACTGTTTTCATTACATGTAACCTGTTTAATTTACAGAAGAGAGAAAGGGATGGAGAACAGCATTTAAAAGAAGAAGAACAGAGAAGAAGAGAAAAACTAAGGCAACAAGAAGCCAAGGTAACAATGCCATACTTGGCCGAAAGACTGTGAATGGTTCCATTCTAGAAATACAGTTCAGTTTAAGGAACAAAATAGTGTACTTTAAGAAGTATATGGCATCATTTTAAATGTTGAAAGTAGATCAATTCTGCACCTGGATGATAAGTTGTAATTTGTAGGTAATGTTGGTTTAGCACTTAAACCCTCTCTTGTCTCTCAGTAAATGAAAATAAAGAGATAAACATATCTTATTAATGGACATTTTGTTGTGTAGTATTGCTGAGTATTTTGTATGGTATTTTGATGAGCCTGTAGGGCAGTGAGTCAAAATACAAGTGAAAATACTCAGGGATACTACACAACAAAATGTCTAATGAGGGATTTATTATCCAACATGCCAAATTTTAATTCCAGTGCCGGTGAATTTCAGAGATATTTCTGGAGTATGAATATCCCATGATATTTGTACTTGTTTTGCACATTATTTGTACTCTATGAAGCACGGTTGGATAATATAACCCTGTACTGCACTTGAGATCACAAAAGAAAGAGCCAGCTTATCACCCTATTAACAATTTGAACGATGGAACCATCTAAAACTCAAGTAAAGGTAAAAGATCAGAAAAAAGTGCTTCTAAAAAAAACTTGCTCGTACATGCTGTCCACGTATGCAAGTTGTGTGCATTTACATTTTACATCATACAGTGTACAGGATGTATGGGTTAGGGAGCATCCCTCCCCATTCAGTGTCCTACTTGGTCTGTTTCTGTGCTAATAAACAAATCTAACCAATACTGTCTGGTTGAACTACTAACTCCGTAAGGTCGTTTTAGTATTAACTGTCACACTGTCGTTACTGCATGTATTAGCAATTGGAGAAATTATCAACCTTTAACAAGGTATTAAATGTATTTTGGATAAGTCAGGAAAAAATATTTTTAATATATACTTACAGGGGTTTCATTAAGGGCCAGGCACCGGGCAAATTGACCAGTTGTGAAGACGGTTTTGCCCACCTGATTTGACGGTCTGGAGGAAAGTTTATCTTATAAAGAAGTTCAGTTCAAAGAGTTTTGCCCGCCTGTGAAAACGAGTTGCCCTCCTGCAGAAAACATTAATGAAACCCCTGTACTTAGCAACTTTACATTTGTTTTTTTTGCTTTGATGCTATCTATCAACTGAAGTGAACTCTATTTCAATTGTTTTGTAGAGAGAATTGGAAAAAGTGAAGAAGCGAAGGATTGTAAGTTTCATTTATTTATTACATTATTGTATTTTTAAAGACTGTTAACAAACTGAACAAGTGTATGGGACTGATTGTACATGTACCAAGCTACAAATAATTATGTGATAACCAGAGATTCTGGACGTCTTTTCAGTATAGAAAAACAGGGTAACGAAAGAAGCAGGAAGCTTCTGTCAATAATATTTTTGTCTTGTCCTCGATCTCTAGGAAAGGGAACATGAAAAGCAGATGAGAGAAGAAGAAAGGGTAACTAAAGATGATCATTTAGCGACGATGGCAAAACCCATGATTTTCTTAGTAATTCTTTAGAATTACCTGAGTGAGTGATTGAATCATAACAGATGCACATACACAATGTACCAGTTACTGTGGTTAATATGCATTTTTATACTATTGAAACATTCCTTTTTGATTCAAACACATTTTTTAGGAAACCCTTCAAAGGGATAAAGAGGCAATGTCTTTTAAGGAGTGGGAAGAGCAAGAGGATAAGGTATTTCATATCAATTGAAATGCGATTACATTGTGTGAGTGTTAGTATTATAGAAAATTCATTACTTGACAAGGGAATTCCGCATTAAATTGCTTGTGAAAACTGATATCGTACGAATTGCAAAGCAATGAGTGCGATATTGGTTTTCAAGTGCAATTTAATGCGGAATTCACGAGTGAAGTAATGGATTTTCCTTGAATCGTATAACTGAATAAAAATGAGTAAAAAAAAGGAAACAGCAGTACTTAAAATTGTTATGTTCATGTAGATGCGAAACAATATCACTTAGCCTCGTTTTCAACTCGTAATTCCACGCTAAATACCTCGCTTCGTTAACCAATCAGAATGCGAGATTTTATTCAGTGATGCGATTCTATCAGGAATACTTGTCTGAATAATGCCTTTTGCAGGTTTGAAGTAATAGCCCCAGAAAGCACATAGTCACTTTTTTTTTTTCTTTCAGAACAACAGGTGTTCACTTGTCATAATTATGAGTGCACCTCCTCAACTACATGTAATATGATTGAAATGATAAATATGGAATATATTTGATTTGTCCTTTGTTCTATGCTAATTGATATACTGGTAGTTTTTGTATATTAAATGTTAAAATAAATGATACTTAATACTACCTCATACAACTACTATTTATTTTTTACCTATTTAACTGTGAAAATGAAAATTCATAATATAGTTAAGGAACTAATGTAGGCAACTACTACCTTTATTCCTGGCTCATTTATGACCACTTAAGAGGAAAAAATGCTTCGCACAAAATCAAGGTGCTGTTGTTCAAAAGGCAATTTAATTTCATGATCTGCTGACTTTTGTTTATTTTCTGTGTTGTATTTAAAAATTACAGTTTCACTTGGAACAAGCGAAGCTACGCTCAAAAATTCGCATTCAGGATGGAAGAGGTACTGTATATGTAATCATATTATTTCATGTGAAAAGCAAATTATTATATTTAATTTTATTTTGTGTGAAAAAAACACTTAACAAAGCTGTGGGCTGCAACTAAAAAGAGTGAATTTTGGATACATAGAATTAAGCCCATGCACCAAGGTATCAAATGTAATCTTTACACTGAGTGAAAAAAAAATAAAAAATGAAAATAAAAAGGGAGAACTGGTTACTGTAACAATTGTAATAAATGGGTTAAGGGAATTAGTTGAGGCAGCTAGGAGGCTGATGTAAACTGTTTGCTTGTTTGAAATAATTATTGTTCTCACTGGTAACAAATGACAAAGTTCAATGGCACACTATTTGTAGTAAAAAAGTGACAGAGCTACTCATCCCTTAGTTTCCCTTTGTGCCAGTCATTTCAAAACCATCTTAATTAAATGGTGGGTAGTGAAATGATTTATATAATTGCCTGGCTGACAAGTGGTTCTGATTGAAATCAGGCATTAAGCCTGACTCCCATGAAACAGAAAAACACTCTGCTTGTTGATTGCATGGCTTCTTTTGTCTTATTTTTCAGCTAAACCCATTGATCTACTGGCACAATACGTCAGTACAGACAATAATGACTTGGAAATTCAAATGCATGAACCTTACACAATTTTAGTGGTAAGCAATGTTGATGACAATGATGTGTTTAATTTTCTCTGTAGTTAAACTGATTTTGATAGTCTGTTGATTTGAAGAGAAATGGTACCAAAGTATTCTCATACAACATTCAACATCTGCTCTGTGCCTGGTACATGCCTTGAATATCATGATAAGAAAACATTTTTTTTCAAATTGGTTATTAAATAATAATTATAAAGTTCTGTAAAGTTCAAGCATGGCAATACTCAAACATAATGTGAAATGACAGTATACAAATTATAATGATGATGATTTTACAAGAGGTAGTTGATGTCAAACCTTCTTTGAACAGAAACTGTGGCTTTGAATTTTTCAAGGTTGCCAAAACCTACAGTATTGAACCCTCTTGAAACCTTGATATAGTATTAACTTTACTTTTTATTTTCGTTGTGGCTTAGGATGACCAGCTGATTCAAATGAAATATTTAACATTCAACGTTCCTAACTTTTCCTTTCGAAATCTGAGTGCAGGGCTTGACACTAACTTTTCAGCTGACTAGCCAAGTGGCTAGTGACATCTTAGATGTTAACACAATTTCAGTTTGTTTACCAGCCAAACTGGTTAGTGGAAATAAAAAACCACGAGCCAAACCTGAATTTCTACTAGTCTGTGGCTAGTGGGCTACCATTGGTGCTGAGCCCTTTGAGTGTAGTAAAATAAATGTATTATGTTTTCCAGGAATTGCATTTCCAGACCATGTGAAAATTCAGTATCTAATGAATGCCTTAAATTGTGCTTTTGCAGGGATTAGCAATAGATGATCTGGAAGACTTGATGGTAGATATTAAGGTGTACATGGAGTTAGAAGAGGGGAAAAATGCAGAATTTTGGAAGGTAAAATTCCTAACAAAGTACTTTTATTATTATTTTTTTCAATTTTCTCTAAGCTTTCATTACTTGAGAGTACAACATTCCTTTTTTTTGAGGTTACAGGAATGTCAAATCAGTGAGCTACATGTTGTGTTAACTTGTTGTAGGACATGACAGTTGTTTGTAGAGATGAGCTTCAAAAATTAAAGAAAGAAGATCCAAGGTACAGTGGTAAGTGAAAATCACACTCATTTTTAAATTTATTTAGGAAAATTCTTAGCAGTGTTTGTTTCATACATTTGGCATTAAAAATTTTTTTTAATTTTTAAATGTACTTCTTAAGTATAGCCATTAGATAGCACTTACAGTACAATTTTACTGGAAGTTGTGAAATTTAAGAAAAAAAATTAATGCATCAGTTCTATTCATTTCAAAACTCCTCTGGTGGTATGGCTTTGATTTAGAAATAGTTTTTGCTGTTAATGTATCTTTTCATTCTCTTTGTAGAGCATATGGATCGACGAGAGAGTATAAATGCCTCTGTCAATAAAGATGTAACAAACATTTTTAGTGGAAAAACGTACAGTCAACTTTTGGCATTACAAAAGCAGATTAACCAAAAGATAGCAAGTGGAGATGCAGTGGATATAGGTATAACTCTTTTATGCATCTTCTAGATTCTGTAAAAATTAGGTATGAAATAATGGCATCTTGGCAAGTTAACTTTTGGTAGTTGTAAATCAAATCCAAAGTTTTCACTGCAACCAATCAAAGCAAAGAAATATCACTCAGAGCCAAGTAAATCCTTATCTGAAGCATCAGAAAATGGGAGTGACCATTTCCCTATTGGTTAAGGGTGTGGCTTAAGTTTTATTGACCAATCACAGGGCAAAGTGAAGGAAAACCATAGCATTCCCAAATTGATTGACACTGATAATGGACACTGATTGATTGATAATGATTGACTGACACTGATTGATTGACACTGATTTGAAAATTGTTGGTCAATGTATGTCTCCTTTATGCACATTCTTTGAGCTTGTGAAAGAGAGGGAAAATGCCTCGTTACAAGCCCAGGAAATGGCAGCAAAGGGAAACTTTCAAACTGGGAGCAGTAAAAGTATTGAAAAATGAAACACAGTATTTGTCTCTTTTACTCATAGGATATTGGGAAACTTTGCAGCATCAGCTAAAGGCACATATAGCAAGAGCAAGGCTGAGAGAATTTCATCAAACAATGTTAAGGAAAAAGCTTGAAGAACTGAAAAAACAGGTTAAATGAGGTTTCTAATGATCAAAGGGTGCTTCCTGTTCTTGTCAGGCTGTGTTCTGTGAAACTAGTCTTGCTTCCATCGCATCTTGTCACTTGATTGCATTGCCAGAGGCCAGTCAGGAAATTTAGCATCTATGCACTTAACACAATCATATAAAAATGTCATGTGGCAAGTGAAACTTTTGAGGAGTAATGGCCAGGCGCATGTTTCTTATTGGTAGATAAACTTAGCTAAAATTGTTGAGCCAAGGAGTGTGAGAGTATTTCCTTTTAAAATCTGAATACTGGACATCTATTTTGTAAGTAATGATTTTATACTTGTGAAAAAATTTCATTCTTGACATGAAGCAGTGTACGTTTCATCTCTGCCAAGAGACTCATCTTTCGAAAATTTCCAGCAAACTTGTGAAACATGGTGCTCAAAGTCCCATTTGCGAAATGAATCTTGAGAGAAGAAACACTGCATCATACCACCCACAAAATTTTTTCATTAGATATTTGACAATTTTTTTACTGAACAGTAATAATTTCATAAAATGTCTCTGCCATTCTCTATTCTTGCCAGAAATCAGAGATGGCCAGCCAGTCAAAAGATGAAAGCTCTGAGTCAGAACAAGGGTCTGATGATGAAGAAAGAGATAACAAATCAGACTCTAATACAGAGCCCAGTGAAAACCCTGACCATGGCAGTGAAGCAAAAGAATCTGAAGAACAAGAGAAAGTTGCAGCAACTGGAGGGGCAGAGACGGACGCAAGTGTTTACACAGAACTGGATCTTACTGAGGAAGGTACTCAAGGTTTAATTTTAATTATTATTACACGACTCGGGCAGTCAGAGGGCCAATAACTAAAATCGACCAATCAAAATGCTCTACTGCCGGTCAATATTCTCTCAGTATTGGACCGGGCACTGTCCCGAGTGGTCTCGAATGATACCGCACTTGTGTCCCTTTGAACTTCAGTCGTATAATAAATCTCTTATTAACCAAGCTTGCTTGGGACCGTACTGGAAGAATATCGGCCCTCGCTCTTTTTTGTACGGACCTCACTGTGCTCGGTCCGTACTGTCAAGACCTCAGGCCGATATTCTCCCAGTACGGCCCTCGCGCTTGGTTAATAAGATATATGTATTGGATGTAATAAAGTTCTTAGGCTGTCATTAACAGTACATTAAATTTTGTTAGTCCTGTCTGTGTAAAGCTAATCTGGGGGATTTTCTCCACCTTTAGGTTATACAGCGTATGATGCAGGCAATTACAGTCCCAGATTGTTGAAGTTTCAAGATGTTGAAGAGGTGACTAATATTTTATGCCCAGTGTAATGTCTTGTAAATCATGTAACCTCAATTTGGTAATTCTCTGCCTGGATTTAAATGGCCTGGCCCCGGTTGTTCGAAGGATGGATAAAGCTATACACTGGATAAATCTCTATCCGGTGGATGGCGCTGTACGTTTTGGTAACACTTATCCGATGGATAGCAATTTATCCAGTGGATAGCATTATCCGGCCTTTGAACAACCAGAGCCTGATCTACATAAATTTATTTAGATAGTTAGAGCTGAATTCTTTCTCATCAACTGTGCAGGGTATGACTGTTGATCCAGCAGAGGATTGGGAGCAACTTGTGAGTACAGGCTGTATCTCAGAACTTTTTAAATTATTTTGTTTCACGTGAGATATTTGTTTTGTTTTGTTGACCTCTTTATCAGGTGTTGAAGGCCTTCAGAAGCCTATGGATATTATTGGTATAGCTGCTGGAAACCCTAGAGTCCATCACATGAAAACTGTTTTGTTTCCCACTGTTTTTTTAATACTCCTTTTTTGATGATAATCATGTGATCACATCAAGCTGCCATGTTTGTTTTGCCCATGACATTTTTAAAGCTTGCACTATATTCATGCCCAGTATTATAGTCATGTGGTTTTAAATTTAACTCTTCCCTAAGTTAAGTTCCCTAAGTTCTTCCCTAATTCTTTTTCAATCAGACACAGCACTTAGTATAATGGTAACTCCAGGAAATGGATGTTTTCTACCGTACATTAAAGCCTTGATTATTATTATAATCATTGTTATTATCATTATTATTATAATTATTATTTCTTTCACCCTCACTATGATATCTATTATAATTATACTTATTGTTTTTTGTAATTTAGTTGAGTAACACATCACTTTGCCTTATAGGACATATTGAGACAAGAAGTCTTGAGTGGTGGAACAGCTGATGTGGTGAGCATCTAAATCCTTCCAGTCAGTGCTTAATTCCTAGATAATTTTTGCTTTTTAAGTTAATTTTTATATATTTATTAGATTCCTATTAATTTCCAGTTGAGAGATTTTACTGTTTCAGTGTACAGTTACATATACATACATACATACATTTATTGCAACTCCCAAGCTGGGTTTTTCAGTTACAAAGCCTACATTAAATTATTGTAATATTATAGTAACATTTATTTGGTAACATTATATGTATATATAAGTAAATCTAAAGCTAATACAATATAAATATAAAAGGCCAGTACACGTTAAAAACACTAGTGAACTAATACAAAAATTACACAGGAATAGGAAATAGAAACGATTCATCTTTGCGCAACATTTCCATTAAGGAGCGCATTCAGTAGGCGGAACTTAAAGGCGTTTACATTCTTAGCTGCTTTTAAGTCCTTTGGGCGGTTATTACACAATTTGCATCCGCGATACGTGAATGCACGTTGCCCAGAGGACAGGCGGCATCGTGGGATGCTGAGCAGATTACATGATCTTGTTACCCTACTGTGAATACGAGATCGTGGGACAAACGTGTTAGCCAGATATTCAGGAACTAAATTATTTACACATTTAAATACCATTATAGCATCATTGAAATAAAGTCTCTTCTTAACAGTGAGCCAATTAAGAGATTTTATGCCTTGGGAGATGTGGTCAAATTTCTTAAGACCTAATACAATACGGGCAGCGAAGTTTTGTACTAGCTGAAGCTTGTTTATATTTCTTTGACAAGTGTTGGCCCATACAGTTGAACAATAATACATTGTACTAAAAACAAAAGCGTTCATCAAAAGTAAGAGAGTTTTCCTGTCCAAAAGGTGTTTGATCCTGCTGATCTGTACTAGTTTGAAAATACATTTAGAAGTTCATTTATTTAGTACAGTTACAAACTGAAGGCACAAAGAATTAATTTCTTTTACTTGGTAAAGGACAAGAGTGCAGCGTCAGCAGGAATGGTTGCTGCAGAAGCTAGTAAAGGCATGGCAGCGGATGAAGAATCATTTAATGTACCTGTTCCCGTCATGCAAAAGGTTAGAGATGCACGTGTACCTGTAGATTTAGTGTGTTTTAATTTGTGATGGAGAGCCCTGTTTCAGATTTCTCCTGAGCACACTGATGACTTTGACAGATTGTTTTTTTTTTTTTTTTTCCACAGACTTACCTATGGTCAGACAAGTACAGACCCAGAAAACCAAGATTCTTTAACAGAGTTCACACTGTAGGTTTCAAGACTTAGTGTAATTTTTTTCTTTTATGTTAATTATTACTTGTTTTTATTTTATAATAATTATCAAAAATGCATTGTTTTGCATAAGTGTTATTAAATACTGTACGGTATGTCTCCTCATTGGTGATGCAGTTGCGTAGTAGTCAGAGCATTGGACTCTGGGTAGTGTTTTTCAACTGTGAGCAGTGGCAGGGTCAATGTGTTGTGTTATTGTACAAGACACTTCACTCTCACAGTGCTTTAATCCACCCTTGAATTGAAATTAGTGCATGTAACACTGAACTGTCAGGGAAGCCTGGTGAAATGCGGGGGTGTACCAGGGGGTAACCTGCAATGGGCTGGCATGTGATCTTGGGAGAATGACAATGCATGTATTCGTAGTCAGTTTCTTGCATTAAGACTAAGTATGATTATGTTAAGCTGCTGCAGTTGGGACACTCAGCTGGAGTCAGGGGTTTCATTAAGGGCTGGGCACCGGGTAAATTGACCGGTTGTTAGGACAGTTTTGCCCACCTGGTTTGACCATCTGGAGGAAAGTTTATCATTGTGAAGAAGTACAGTTCAAAAAGTTTTGCCTACCTTTGAAAACCAGTAGCCCTCCTGCTTAAAACGTTAATGAAACCCCAGTGGAGTGCTGACTTTTGATCAGTTGTTCTAGAATAAGATTTCATCACTGCTTTTTTACAGGGATATGAATGGAATAAATACAATCAGACGCATTATGATAGTGACAACCCACCACCCAAGATTGTACAAGGATACAAGTTTAATGTAAGTTCTAAAATTGTCATTTTTTTCTTAGTTTTATCCATTGACAGTTAATCCCTATGGGCTGGTTATTTTAGCAAAGTTAATCTGTTTTTTAAGAAAACTTCATTCTAAGCTATCTTCAATTTAGCTGAACCTTTTATCTGAGTGAACATTTATTTTTGCAAACACTGTCAAGAAGGCCAAAAGCTTATAGCAGAAGGACATTTATTTAATTTAAATCAACCCATGTCTTGGGCCTTAAGTAAACAACCAGCCATGTGAATTTCATTGATGGTTATTGATTTTACATAACAGTCGGTTTTTTTCCTGACAGATATTTTATCCTGATCTTATCGATAAACAAGAAGCACCAGAATATTTTTTGGTGGGTCACTTTTAATTATTATTATTTTTTAATTCTCTCTAAGTTGTTAATTTTTTTTTTTTTTTTATTAAGGGTGGAACTTGTTTCTTTCCAGAACAATGATGAGGATATTCATATCACACAAGATCTCATTTAGAAACAAGTAAATCAGAGGATTTTCAGTTGATACAATACCATATTCTCCAAACCTGTCACAATTTTTAAGAAGTAAGTTTGGAGAATATGGTATTGGATCAACTGATAATCCCCTGATTTTCTTGTTTCTTTATTCTCTTTACTATTCTACTATTGTATTGATGTTTGTGAGGAGAAATTCTGCCTTGATCACTCATGGGAGTTAAAAGATTATTCTTCTTTTTCTCTCATTTCAAATATGCTACAACTTGAATTTATAGAGATGTACATGTATTCTTTTCCAGGAACAAAGTCCAGGAGATTCAAAAGACTTTGCTATTCTAAGGTTTCATGCAGGGCCCCCATATGAGGTATTTTATGACTTCTCTGCAAACAAGTTTATGATTCCAGTGATTTTGTTGACTTCATAATTTGAATGATCTGCTCTTTATGTAACATTTGTTTCTCTTCCATTTTAGGATATCGCTTTCAAGATTGTCAACCGCGAGTGGGAGTATTCTCATCGTCATGGATTTCGCTGCCAATTTCAAAACAATATTTTCCAACTCTGGTTTCATTTTAAGAGATATAGATATCGAAGATAGCAGGCACCTTTTTTTTTTTTTCTTTTTTTTTTGTTCTGTTCTTTTAGATGTAGGTCATACTAGTATCGCATGTCTAATTTCTTGTGTAGAATTGTGTACATTTTCTTTTCAGTGTAAGAATTACTACAAATCGGACAAACTTCTCAGTGAGGTTAGATCATCAATCAATACTCCCTGTGGCTACTTCAGGCTTATGTGCTAATATTGGTCATGCATATAATAGTTTAGTTAATAAATTGTTGCAGTCTCATTGTATGATGACTGCTTGTAGCATCTCTCTCTTTTTTAATGAGCCTGTCATTAAACAGAGGGTGTGAAGGTCTGGTGCAAATATGTAGGGGGGGCATCACATTATTTGCAGCCAAAGAGAGGAGGGTCACAAAAATTGATATAAAGCTTTGGGCAGGGCCATATATTTTTTTTGGATCATATGATGGGGGGGGGGGGTGTTACACATAAGAGTTTTTTTCCAAGAAATTAGGGTTGGGCATACTACAACTGCACCTGGTAAAAAACAAATTTCAGTAGTTGCCCTCTCCTTTAATAAATGGCAGGTCCTCTGATTGGATTAAGGCTTCCTTATGTTGTGACAGGAAAGTGATGACTTGGGTGCCCTCCTGAATTCCTTTATCCTGTCATTGTATTTTTATTTGCATACCTTAAATGTGCACTAACTTGAACCTTTATGGCAAAGTGAAAACTGTTTTTAATATCTTTGCTCAAATACTTAAAAGGGGTTGAGCAAAAGTGATTAGAAGAAAGGCAAAGTATGGCTGTTAATAAGTTTTTGCAATCAAGTCAGCACAATCAAGCTCAAAGCAGCAATGGTTTGAGTTGTAAAGGGGACTCAGTACTGTTCCTTCTATAAAACTGAAGTACAAATAAACAGAACTCATGACAATAATTTCACTTTTTTTATTAACAAATTTACATAGTAGGTAAATAAAGCAGGAAATCTCTTACTTCACAAGCATCAATTACAGGCAGCAAATTGTTAGGGCATAGCACTCCTTTAAGTAATAACTATATGATTTTTGGAACATTCAATTGTTGTGTAGGAGATGTAAAATGAAAGAGGCCAGTGTTAGTAACACAATGAAAATGATTTGCAGTTATTATCTTCACTGTTGTTTTTTAAAATCTTGAGGCAATACATTTGTAAAATGAAAATCCTGATCCAAATTAAATTCCAAATGTATATTTTATGATGAATTTAATTTAGCAGTATACAGATCAAAAGTCTGGGATTTACTGCAACTCCTCAATGGGATTTAAAAACTTATGGCCTAACAAAAAGAAAAAAAAAAGGATCAAAAAAATTTTTTCAAACTTGAATTGATAAAAAAGAATTCAGTTTTGTTTGAGGCTAAATAACAGTAAAAGAAAGGGGAAAAGAATAAAAACTGAACTGGGAATAAGAGGTAAACATTTAGTCTGTAACATCAATGATAAGAGGTGTTATAAATTCACTGTGACGGATTCCAAGTGAGAATTTTGGAGCAGCGGGTTTGTTCATGTACACCTTCTCAGGGCTGTGGGCTCCCGGTCCAGGCTTTTGAGTAGAATCTGCAGAGAAAGGGAGTGCAAGTTATGTTGTTCTTCATATCTTTTCTATTATTATTATTATTATTTTTTGATAATGGTACAGGAAGATGTTGTAAGAAACTTCATCTTTGTAAAACTAGCTGCTCATATGTAAATATAAAATAAAATATAGTTTATATCTGACCACTTGCAGCCCAGAGGCTGAATTACGGGTGCAGTGTAAGGTTGAGAACAGACGTCAGCATATCAGGCGCCTCTGGCAGCCGCTTCAGTCTATCGACCTCACCTTCCCACCCATCCCACCCCAGGGAAGGACATCCATCACACAGTAATCTCGTGTGTGGGAAATTAACGTCTCCTACCCCAACCCTGCTGGAGATGGGACCTCCATTTATTCGTCCCTATCCGAGAAGACTAGAATATCTAACCATTTCTTGATGTTATAGAAAGGTAGCAAATTCTTCTCAATTATTTTAAGACCTTGAGTGTTGGTTCGGCCAGGGCTCGAACCCTCGACCTCCTGCACAACAGTCCAGCACTCTATCCAATGACCTAACCGGGAGGCGGTTAACAGTAAAAGAAAGGGGATAATTTCATATCATAAATTGGGTGTCAATCTCTTTGAGAAACAATTTCACTGAAAAATTGTAATTCACATTTGAAATCAATTACTAGGTAATTTAAGAAGCTGCATAAAAAAATTCATGAAAAAAAAATTGTAGTAAGCACACAGTGGGAAATGGAGCTTCTGGGTGCATCAGCATCACCACAAGAAATCCCTGCAGCATGCTAACATCAATTTGTTTACTCTGATTTTTTTTTTTTCCTGGCGCGATGGACTTAGCCAAAAAAAAGGGACTTCTCCTAGTCTACTGCACAAGATGATATTGATTACACTTGAAGTACTTACCTCCTGGCATGTAACTTCTAGCATTCATGGAATAAGCTGGGTCTCTCTTTTTGTAGATAATTGGATCAACTGTGCGATAATTTCCAGGCCCAGGGGTCTTAGCAAGATCCTCAGCAAATCCACCTGCCTTGGCTCTTCCAGTCATAGAGTATGATGCTGATGAGAATTTGTTTGGGATCTTTGATCCAAGTTGCATTGGCAACGAGTAAGAGTTGGGTGATGGGGTGGAGTCCCCTAAAGGGATAAAAGACAAAAAACAGTTAGTATGACTCGAAAAAATTGCAGGAGTTTCCCAAGTGTTGATTCTAAAAGTGTCAAATGTGAACCCAGAAGGCAAAGCAAACCACATTGGCTAAGTTTGGTTTCAGAGGAAGAAAAGGTGAATTAAAAAAAGGCCAAGTCCCCCCAAGAAAAATCAAAAGTTAGCCAGTTATGATTACCTGGTCTAATAATTTTACCATGGGAGAATGAACAGATAGACAAGTTGTAAATTTCCTTAACAAATTGATAAGAGTTTGTTATTTGGTAGCCATGCAGGCTTTTACTTAACATCTCACTGCTCTCTTACGTTTTCTGTATCTTGTTCGCGAGCCACATGACCATGCTGGGGCATATCTCTCTCCTTGAGGGTGGACCTTCTCTGGGGAGTAGGACCCTGGTGCTGGTGTCTTGAATGACACTGAAAGGTGAAGAGGAAAATGATTAAATTTTTAATCATAGAAATGTGCTGTACATGTCTTAATATGTGTTTCTATACCACATTTATGTAGTCCGTTAATTAAGTTTTCTTTTTAAGTATGTATGATGTTGTAATCAATCTGCTTAGAGGAGCAATTGAATTTGTGTTTTTTCCTTTAAATAAATTTTCTTTGTTTACCAAACTTTTCTGAAAAACTTTTCAAATTGGAGTACCTGGCTATGTGGGGTAGTTGACAGTGTTGATTACACCCACTGGGTTAATTATTCAACAACATTTAGCTTTTAATTCTCTTCAAACACCAAGAGGCTGAAGTTTCTAATTTACAGACACCCTGGATGTCCCCCATGGTATATTCTTCCATAACTTATCTTACTGATGGATTGTGACTGACTAACTAAACATAATGGGAAATTTTGGGTGTTGCATTAAAAAAAAAGGTTCATTACTAAGATAAAAAAAAAAAAGACTTAAATCCTCATATTAATTAATATTTTTGGACAGGTGAACACTTGCAATGCTTTCAACCAGCAAAATTTACATATATCATAGAAGTACAATTGGGATTCAAACACTTGGTTGAAAACTACACCATACATCATCCACATAGATACAAAACGTGATGAAACAAAAATGAGATCAAAACATACATTTATATATTTTTTGAAATCTAACAAATTCCAAAATTGTTCATTAGATATTCAGAATTGACAGTTGGAAGTTTTTCAAAGACAAATATCGAGTTTTATCTCTGCATCTCGGAAAGACTCCATCTTTTAACATGAGATCACTTGAAAGCTTTGAGTCTCATGTTTTCAAGTAAATCTTTATTTCTCACGAAAGAAGCAGAAATGATAAAACCGAATATTGGCTCAGCTAGCCTACGCAAGGCGACATTTAGTCAATTCAGGTTAAATATTGATAAAGACCTGCTGGTACTTTTTGGAGCAGATGCATGTATAATTATATTCTTTCAAAATGGTAATAAGGCTCAGTCGTAGGTGTAGCTCCGAGTAGCAATTGTTTTTTAGCGAAAGCTACTTACTTGCATCTTTCTGTCGCCCCAGGATGGAATAACTTGGCGTTCCATCAACTCCGTCCCTTGTTATACGAGGATCAACTTTATACCCAGGTCCAGGGCTGCAGTCTTTCCTGAACACTAGTGACAAAAATACATGTAAAATTCATGAGCCGCGTTTAATTTACCGTAAACTTTAGTGCATGTTGACAGTTCGAACTGCGGGAAAACTCCACGGCGAAAACAACACTGACTCCGTCGATCGCAGAATTTCCAACGCGTACTTACTTGAATTTTCCAAGCGATGACCGAATGAATAAGCTGGCTTTCTGACTCGTCTACAGTCATGTTGTTGATGTCCCAACATCGAAGGGAGTCCATATCGACCGGGCCCGGGGCCTAAAATGCGGGTGGATGAAATGAGATATGTCCTTAGTGATTCTAACTCTTAAAGTGTAAACAATTCATGATAAATGTCGAAAGCTATAAAATACATTGTCTTAATTACCACATTTCGAGCAAACAGTTTCGGATCGATCGAAAAGTATTCAAATGTCTCGGTAGCCTTCGAATGGAGAGAAAGAGCTATTGATGATAACAAAGTGTCAGTGTAACCAATTAACGGTATGCCTGCCAGTAGCTTCTAATATTAGTCCGGAAAATACATCGCGAGGCAGCTGTGTAGACACAAAGCCGCCGAAAGGTTTGTTTTGTGAAATAGAAAGTAAAGACATACCCTAATTCACTTCCTTGGCCATTGATCATGAAAACGATATCACATTCAGTATATTTGAATCCAAAATTTTGAAATAATAATCGAAAATTGCGTGTTGCATTGATAGTTTTGAAGCCGCACAGAAATGTAATTAAAGATGTCTCAAAGATCTGAACAAATTTCACTAACTTTAATTTTTCTCTACTCTTCTAATTTCTCTTTTAATATGGGTTGCTGAGTACAGACAAAAGATTGATATGGTTCTCGCCATGATCAAAGTTTGTTGATGGAAGAAATTAAAGGTGAACGCGTGGCTTCGAACATGCCACGCTTCACCTGGTTGTGACTTAAAAAGTTTTACGAAAATTATTCGCAGAAAAACCCATCCACCTGAGAAAACCTATTAGAGAAGAAATTTTCTCGGTATAAAAGTAATTTCAACATTCGAAGCACTTTTCAATGATCCATCCACCGCGCTTTCTAAGTTGAAGCTACTTGACTCGAGTTGAGAACTTATAATTGCGCCTGGTCTCACTCACCTCTTTCTCTCGCAGCAATCTGTAAAACTTTTTCCTCGTTTTGTTCGGTGGTCATATCTCCTTAATCTTAGACTTAAAAGGTGGGGAATTATTCCTTGAAAAGTTGCCGAAAAAACCCAGGATCTCAGCGCCGCGAATTCCGATGCGATTCTGCCACCTCCTCTTTGCGAACGAAAACTTTTCTAACAACGTCTCCAAGATACCGGTTTCCCTAGCAACATCACCCTTAGCAACACGTAAACATTTAATCCATTTCCGGTCATGTGTATTTCCGGTCTCAACTTTCTCGACCATTAGACAAGTCCAAATGAAACTTCAATTTCAGAAAGTTATAAAAAAAAAAAATTTGATTGATAAATAAATCCATTGGACTATGCGTAGCTTTATTCCAGCTATTGTTATGCAATCGTAAAAAGAGTTATTTTCACTTGACCGCAAACACTTCAAACTTTTTCAGACAAGACTAATGAGATGCACGCTGAGAAATCAAAAAACGTAAAAACTGGTCACGAAATTACGAAGAATAGTGTTTTTATCCTCAAAAATAGATCTTCTATATCAAAATAATTCTTGAAGATTATTCCAGTCTGTGGTTTGAATTTATCTGGCTATTTACAGCGCGCAAATTGAAAGATTTGGTGAAAACTATCGGTGATCACATGGAAATCAGATGAGACTTCTTGACCGCGTGGAGCTGATTTGCATATCAGGCAGTGACACAAACTAACAGGCCATGCAAGATTTTATCATCAATTGAATCGCTGAGATAGCAAAAGTTGTCTGACTCGGCATTAACGTCAACAAGTTGACAGAAACGACTCTTTGTCTTTTTTCTTTATGAAAAGCCAAGCAAACTTACCATTTCGCAATGAAACAAAAGTAGATGAGACGAGAGTGATTATCGCAGTGATTATTGAACACTACTTAAGCGGGAGTGAAAATGCAAGCCTTAATTTCAGGATTGATTTTCACTACTGCCTTAGTGGTGTTCGTAACGGCCATGATCACCATCACATTTATTAATCCGTACCTCAATTATATGATATTCCTATATTCGCAGTCGTTAAAATAAAAGTAGCTTAGAAATGTGGACGCCGATAGTTTTGTCTTAAATTAACTCTCCTGTTGTCATCAGTTCAAGCGATCGATCGGTTTTTATCCTTTTTCTCTCAGGAGTGGAAGAGAGTTCATGTAGACTGGGTACTAGTACCAGTTACCAGCCGACGTCAGAGCAACAAAGCGTAACCTTCCTTGTCTCTCTTATAATGTGGAAAAAAGCGAAGAAACGATCAGCGGTTGTCTTCCTTGCTATTTACCCTGACAACCGCCAAACGACGTGCATGCGCTCTTTCACTCGTGCGCCATTTCACTCTTAGGCTAGGCTCGACTAAAGGTATCCAGTCTTTTCGCCGACGAGCGAGTTTACTGGTCGATTCACCAACATACTAAGACGAGTTATTCTGCTTTATTAAGTTATGCTTTCACACTTTTTTAATACAAAATAAAGAGGAAATACAGAGAAAACTGAACAACCCTTGCAGTCAATATTTGAGTACAGTGAAAAGTAAGTTCACACTATTTTTGTGAAGAGTCAGTTAACCGACGCTTTCTTTCTTCCCTTGTTAGTTTTATCTCGCTATTAAAGCCAGATCAAAGCCAGTTCAATCAAAAACAAACTTCTTGCGATTTCTTTTGAAGGGTGGAAACGAAATGAAAGAAAAGTTTAGTTTATAGCTGATCGTCGCGTTCTCAGTGCTGTTCATTTGTCTTCGCATGTGGTTGACTGTAAAGCTAAGGGAAAGACGATAGAATCATCAGAAATATTTATAAAGTCAACTAATGAAAAAGTATAGAGTTAAAGAAAACGTCATTGGAAAATTTTTCGTTTTATCTTTTGTCGGCGAGCTAGTAATGACACGTCGGCAAATCGACCGGGGTTGTCGGCGACGTGGAAGTCGGCGAGCTAGCACGTCGGCGAAACGAACATAAACCCGATCAAGAGCCCCGAACAGGCTCAGCTTGACAACAAAGGCCCTGTCAGCCTAACGTCTTGTGAAACCCTGTGGAGCATCTTTTGACAGAACCTGTAGAGTATCCAACGTGTAGCCGTACCCTTTCCAGTTTCGTTTCTCCTGGGTAAGGGAGGGGGTAGTATGGCTTCACGTTGGCTATCTATAAGGCCACGCACGCGCTTTTATTAGAAAAACGTGGATAATCATTCCTGTACGAGGACCTTTAACGATGGCACCAGCTGGGCCGCGGAGCGAGAAGCGATTTGAAGGAAGAAAGTATCCTTCCCCCTTCTATTTCTCCTGAGTGGGGAAGAGGGAGGGGAGTATGGCTACACGTAGGTTAAATATATACGGCCACGGACGCGCTTTTATTAGACTTATTCGAAAAACGTGGATAATCAATCCTGTACGAGGATCTTTGGCGATGGTACCAGCTAGGCCAGGGAGCGGGAAGCGATTTGAGAGAAGAAAAAAAGAAAGAAAAAGAACGGCTGTCATATCATAAAATGCTTTTTGACTGAGTTAGCGGTCGGGCAAGACCCAAATATTTGGAACGGCCCTCACGCACCCAATGCGCTCAGACCCTTTGTCTGATCCTCTCATTTAGTCGTGTTATTGACGAGTCTCTGCCCTAACATGAATTTTAAAGTATTTTCGGAAGCTCTAGGATTTCACCATAACTGATTTCTCACGCTTTAATCACGCTCCTGAAGTATTTCGCATTTGTTTTCTTTTCTTGCTTTATTTGTTCTTAAAATAGAACTCTCTATCGCCAGAGGCAACTTTATAAATATTTCCATCAAAAAAAACATTGTTTCTGTCCTTCAATAGCTAATTACGACCATGGTCTGTTCGCGCTTAATGTAATAACTCAGAGTTTAAGTCTTCGTTATCACAATTAATGGAAAGGATGGCTTCCATACCGTCTCTATTAATTATTTTGCCTGGCCTATTTCGGCCGTTGAGCATTAAACTATTTAAAAGCATTCCAAGGAGATTAAGTCTTTAAAAAAATAACGAAACGCTGATTGGCAATTAAATCCCTCTTCCCTCCATGGACCATGGAGGAGAGTTTGGATTTCGCATTCTTAATATATCAATTTCTTTGAAATCAATTTTGATGCTTTAAAACTGTCAGCTAATAATTTAAATTACTTGATTTACTTCTTGCATGCGTTTTATCTCTTTGTCCTTTATGCCAGGCTTGCACGAAGCTCAATTTTTCCTAAATATTCTTCGTCGTTAAAACGGATTGCCGATCGGTCTCGATTTAATATCCGACGGTTTCCGATGACCATTCGTTGTCGTACATTTCAAGTGTAGCTTGATTGTGACCAGTTTCGCTGGTTGCGCATTGAATTGTTAAAAATCCGCCATCATTTTTGTCAGGATCTTGGGTCTTGACAGGTCCTACAACATCTGTCTTTCCAGTGTTTAAACTGACAAAATTTGTGCAAAACAACCAACTTGCAGAAATACGTATCCCTGGCACTTTCCGAACAGTTTGATTTTGTTTGAGTACGATTCTCTACTACAAAACAGACAGAAGAAAAATAACGCATTAACAATTACGTCTTTCCTAACTGTAACATTTTCCTATGTGAAGTCTGTCATCACATAGGGTTTAAGTTTCTAAAGAAATCGTGGTGCTACGTCTGTGGGAGTAACAAGGTAACTTTGGTTTTATCAACTGAGTTGATAGTGTAAATTAGCCACCGTAAAGAGTTTCGAAGCTGAAATGCTGTTTCAAGCATTAGCCCTTCGTCAGAAAGAACGGCGAAGGGTTAACGCTCGAAACGTCATCTTTGAAACCCTTTACGGTGGCCAATTTACAATATCAACTCAGTTGATAAAACAAAAATTACTTTGTCATCAAATAGGATCTTCGCTTGGCTTAGTCTACGGGATAATTAGTATATGGAATGATTGAAACAGGGATGTATTAAAATGAGCAGTACTCGAGGAAAAAAAACTAATTGCACTAGTAAAAAGAGCTTACCAGTTCTTTCGTTGGGACAGTCCTTCACATAACATTTCTCTTGGACTTTTGGTTTATCGGCCATGGAACAGTGTCTCAAAACTATACCTTTTTCCACAGTCTTACATCTCACACTGCGCTTTCGTGTTCCACTTCCGCACGACGTTGAACACTGAGAAGAAAAAAATTTTGAAGAAAGTTCGCGTAGGAACTTAAATTTGTTCAGTTAAGGAGCCTAGGTGTGGACTGAGAGCAGTTCCTCCTCTTCTTCGTTCATTGCAGAAGTCCGAAAAATTCAGCGAATAAAAATTGATGATAGCGCGCCGCGCGGAGCTCTGGGGGTGAGGCACAAGAAAAGAACTCCTCCCAGAGTTCCACACAGCGCACAACTATCTTTTATTTTCTTTCCGCTAATTTTTTTTTTTACTTGCGCGACGGACTGCTCATAGTCTAGATAAAGTACAGAGCAATGTTCGACCAAAAAAGGTTTCCAATGCGACAAACCTTTCTGCGTTCTAGAATTTATACACTGATTTTGTGAGAGAATGACTTGTGCAAGGATTTTCATAAAATTGCAGCCTTTATTGCTTCCACCAGGACAATCGAAACGAGAATCGTTTCTTGGATGAAAACGACCTCGGTCCGATTTAGACTTTGTATCTATATCATTGTTTCTTAAAATGACAATTATCCTTCATCGATCAAAATCGGAAGTTCAAAGCTCTCCTTCTGAAAAACAGAAGAATGTACCATTAAAAATATCAGCGGCGTTATTGAAAATGAACGAGAGTAAAGTACTAAAAATCTTAGACCCTAAGAAGTTTTCAAAATTCTGTACTGAAAACCTATAGTTACTTCCTGACAGTTCCTGGAGGTATCGAGTAGGAATTTGTCCATAGATGTCAGTAAAAGAGGTGTGAAATTTGCTTTGAATTCTCTTTATTCAAGCATCTGAGTTTTCGTTTTTGTTTTTACCGAACAGTTTGGCCAATAAGACAAATGGGCAAGAGCGTAATTCCTCCTCACTTACCTTGGACCACGGCCCAGTCTGCCATTTAGCACAATCTTCCATCGTACATTTTCTAACGTGTGGTGGTTTCAGCTCTTTGCTGCACAGTAGATTTGATTCTGCGCAATGAACGCGCCGAACTTGATTCCCTTTACCACAAGTCACCGAACACTGTAGGTGAAAAGAAGAACATGGTAACATCATATACTGAAAAATAATTGAACCATTAAAGCCAGTTGCTGATTGATTTAATAAGGTTTTATGAGAGTGTTTTAACAGTATACAAATCATACCTTACTCCAGGGACCCACTGACCATTTAAGGCAGTCTTGGCCATTACAGTACTTTTTCAAGCTTGAATTTTTCCCTGCGTCTCTGACGTCTTCTCCCCGAAGATTTACAAGAAAAATGTTGTTGGCCTGTGCAAAGACATGTTTTTTTTTTGATAAGGAGTTTGATCATTGCGCGGGTCTCCATGTTATGACAAAGCGCTTTTCGATGGTGTGTCATGAAACCAAAACCAAAAAAAAACTCAACGTCCACGAGCGGAGGGAAATAGCGCAAGCAGCAAGTGACAAGCAAACTGCGTGAAGCGCGGGAAAATGAGGTGTGAAGTTCGGCTGGTTTTACTTTTTCATCTGATTGGCCGAGGGAATAGAGAAAGTTCTCACGGTCATTCACAGAGCGAGGTAAAGCAAGACCGATGGACTCCAGGAAACTGCCGACGCTCAATTGAAAATTGGTCTAAGAAAAAGACTTCTGGATAACATTACAATCGCTTACCGTAGTTTTTGGAGGGAGGGTTATGACGGGACAAATTCCTTCACTACAGTAAGCCCAGGAAATAGGTACAGCTCTACTATCGCACTTTTCTGTGGGGTCTGCTACTTCACAGGTCACGTTACGTTTCCTGATTCCCTGGCCACAGGACACTGAACACTGACATTGAATAAGCAAAACAGTTTTGATCATTATAAATCACACTACGAGGGACTTTCAGTAAGCTGGCTACAGGATTCTTAAATTGGTAAAAAATTTTTTTAACAACATTACTTAAGATTTAGAATCATAAGGAGCAAGCGAGGAGCAAAGGAGTCGTGTTTGACAGTATTTCTTGCTAAATTTATCGTATGATGGCATGATCTTTTCCCATCAAAACAATGATTGTAACTCCGCAGCTCAAACACATGATTCTCAAATCAATTTACCTTAAGTGTCGACAGCTTCTTACCTTGGTCCACTCTCCCACAGTCCATGCCGAGGGGCAAGATTTCCTAAAACATGTTTTAACGACAGCCGGCTTCTCTCTAATCTTTGCACAATCCTCATCTTTCAAAGCCATTTGTTCATCATTTCCAGAACTTCTTACACAGAGCACTGAGCGAATAGAAATCCCTTTCCCACAACTTTTGGAACATTTTTGCCATGATCCTTTCCACCATCTAAAATTGTATGAAGAGTCAAAATGTAACTTCTAAACCAGTTGGACGACTTCTATCTTTGAACGCACTAAAAATTTCTTCCTTTTTGATTTATTTTCGTTATCTCACGCTCGTGACAGAAAGCTTCCCATATTTATTATATATCTACGGTCAAATAGAGGTAGAGGATTAGACAGCAAACAAACTTTGAATACAGCGAGCCGCACAGTGATAAATGAGCCACTAAATTGACCAATCAACTGAGAGATTTAATAAAGGCAGTATCATAGAGCGCTTGCAGAATTTGAACAAGAGAACGTGCAAACCCCCCCCTGAGAAATTCATGTTACTTTGTCATTGTCCCATGTTCCTTAAAATAATGTCAGCTTGTAGAAAAGGGCGAACGCGAAAAGTAACTTCTCGCGTTTCATTCGCGTTTCCCGCCTAAAAAAAAAAAAAAAAAAAAAGATACGCTTGTTTCGCAAGCTGGACAAATTTTTACTATCTTTTCGGGTTCGATTTCATTCACTTTACAAAATTCTCAACGAGGGTACTGCGACTTTTTGACGATTGCACGTGGACTGATCTGCCTTTCTTTGATTACTACGCCGCTAAACGACGTTTAATTCATTTTTAATTCCAGCCCCACTAACTTTTATTAACTTAGTTGAATTACTCATAAACTCACGTGGGGGGACAAAGATCTTCATTGCAGGTTTTCTGCCTGTCATCTGGTCTTGGTATGGGTTTGCAGTATTTATCATCCACTGGTGTGCCACTCTCTTCCACACATTCCACTTCAGAGCGAGTGGTGCCTATGAAAGAAATATTTTTAAGGGGAAATCCGCAGTTGTGTTCTTATTACAAACTCGCGATTTGATTGGCTCGAAGCACACCGGTATTTCAGTCGATGCGAGTCTTAACAAAACACATTTTCCACAGGTAAATGATCGTTGTAGGCCTATCAAACAAACTGTCATGGAGGCTACAGTTATCTTACAGTTACACATCGTGACCATTCTTTTAGTGCCCTTAAATTGAATTCTTAGAACGTCGACGTGGCTGTTCTGCATGGTAAGGTTAAACATCACTTTGATTGCAAACGTGAACGGCAATTTTTTTTTTCCGTTTATAATTTCTATTACTTTTCTTCTCGTCCTCTGAAAGATCCAACAAAAGAAAGAAAAAAGAAAGGACAAAAATGGTGGTGCAAAAGTTCAATTTTTGCTATTTTTCTTTTTGCACAAACTTGATTACTGAGTTTGCCTATGTTTCTTACTTACCAACGCCACAAGTAGCTGAACATGACGTCCAAGCACTGTACCTCCACTTGAACACGATTGTGTGGGTTACTGTCTGGTTCTTGGGAATCGTGTATTCAAACTTAATGCCTGGATTTTTGGTTTGGAAGAGGAGCTTGAGAGAATAAAGAATGGTTTTTCTTGAGAACAGCTTTTACCTATTCAAATACTCCCATTGAAGTAATTAATATCTAAGCAAAGCATAAAGATAAACAATCTCAGCTATTTCACGATTCCTCTTCCTGCGTGAAGTGACAATAAAAGATTTCCTTCAAAAGAGAAAGAGATATCAAGGACTGGACTCAAATTTATGCAATCGAAATTGTCTCCCAACAAACCATAATATGAAGGTCAACAGTAGTCGGTCCCAGGGCTTGAAAACTTTCCCTGTTGTGTGTCCTTTTGTAGAATACCATGGTACCCCCGGCAGAGTATTCGCCACTCTGTTGAATATACCAATCGCCATTCAGGTACCATTTACCACTGGACGACCGCAGGGCTAAGTAGTTTGAAGCGCCAGCCACTTCTTCAACGCGGATATTTCTGGCACCTGCTGGAATGATTTTCGTTTCGACGTATCCTACAAGGTACGTTACAGAGACGGGAAGTCAAAATTTCTTTTCGATTTAGTTTCCTTAAAAACCAGATCAAATCCGGGGTTACGTTCCAAAGTTAATTGGTATTCCGCTCCCCGATTTCATCGCAATTTTCAGGGGTTATGTTCAAAGTGATCAGCAGCTGTAACTTTGATATATCTATCTAACTGTTTGAAAGAAAGCAAGGAGGTAACTCTCCTATAAAACTGTGGTCCTGTATCGATGCGGGTGATACAAGAAAATTTGGTTTAATCAACGGAGTTGGTACCGTGGAGAGTTCATGAAGCTGAGCGGCCACTTCACATAAGTATACTGTATAATCAAACAGTGGATAGCGTTAAAGGCGCAGTCTAAATTGATTTTCCAAACTCCGATTATCTTTGGCTGTTCACCTTCGAACAACGCGTTTGGGATTTGCGCTCGAAAATCTTGAAATCGTTGTAGAAATGAATACGTTAAAATCATCTCTTTGTGCCATATTGTAGCACTGTTTTAGCATGTATTTAAACACTTATTCACCTCACTGTCGGTGGCTGGCGGTGTCGGAAATTTACCGAGCTGTAAAGCGCTAGCAACCTCCATTGAAGTGAAAAGCTGTTAGTTTTTAAACTAAGTTGATAAAACTAAATTATTTTGGAACTGCTTGAAAGATGATTTGATGACGGAGAAGGATGGAGTCAACTTTGTTTCGAATACTAATAAGAGTACTTATAATAATAATACCAATAATAATAGTAGTAATAATAATAATAATAATAATAATAATAATTATATTAAAACAAAATTTTAAATACCCATATACCTATTCCAGTTCTCTGGTTAAAAGTTGACTTGACCGTCTCACATGCTGTTCCATCACCGCGACAAACACCGCATTTGTCCTCTTTAGCACTTGAATGGAGAACATTATCACAACCAACATGCTACCAAAAATTCAAAGGAAATAGTGATGTTCAGATAGATGGGCTCAGGAACAAACGGAAAGATTCAGGACAAATTAGACTCTTCTCCCGACAGCGGGTGAAAATGCATGAATTAAATGTTAAAGCCAAACGAGAAATTTAATTTAATTTATTTAATTTAATTTATTAGATTCGCCGACAGGCAGGGACACCGCAACAGCTTGCACCAATTACTGCGGGCCCAGTAAACCCACCCAATCCCACCTCAGGGGAGGACATCCATCGCCATCACACGTTAATCTCGTGTGTGAAAAATTAACGTCTCCTACTTCCAACCCTGTAGGAGAAGGGACCTCCATTTATTCGTCCCTATCCGAGAAGACTAGAATATCTAACCATTTCTTGATGTTGTAGAAAGGAAGCAAATTCTTCTCAATTATTTTAAGACCTTGAGTGTTGGTCCGGCCGGGGCTCGAACCCTCGACCTCCTGCACAACAGTCCAGCGCACTATCCACAGTTGAACGCATCTTTTATTTGGTGGCAAGTGTCGATGTTGTCGATGTTTCGGCCGAGAAAAGCCTTTTAATTAATACTGAAAACTGCGCTGTAACATTGCTACAAGTAATCGGGACTAGCGTATGTTAAGCGTCTTTCATCGTGATGCAAATATATAGACTCTGTGGACTCGCATTGACCCTTTGAATCCCAAGGTCTTTCATGATATCGATTCTTCTCTCTGTCTGCCATATATCTCCTGTAATTTTAGCTCTAAGAACTTGAAGGTACAGCAGATAGTTTCTCGTTGATATTTTCATTTATCTCGTCACCTTTCTGTACGAGGTAATGCTGCTATTGTAAGGAGAAATTACTTATTGGTCACTCGTAGGACTGAGGGTTAGGTTCGCTAACAAACCTCGCATTTGCCATTGATACACACGTCACACTTTCCTGGAAAGCAGGGTGTTCCGTCACGAACTTGATCAGCCAACTTCTTGGAAAAGTACAAACCAAACAGACCTTTGGGTGTACAGTGCAACTCACAAGGAGAGACTAAAAGCATAACAGATAACAACGCCGTTGATAAACACAATATAGTCAATTCTTTCAGAACAATTAAGGAGGAGGGCGAATTCGAAGTTATTCATTACATCTAATGGTGAAGTCTTCGCTGACATGCCCAAACGTTCTTTTACATAACTGTCAGTCACGATTCCAAAAACCAAGAATATGTATCATTACCGCAGCGTACTGCGCATAACCCTGTGCACGCTGTACGGTCCTAGATTAAGAGAGAGTTGAGTAACTGGCTCATTCTATTACTAATCACTTGCCTTTTGAATAACGTGGTTTCCAATTCCATCGTCTGTTATTTACGCGTTTATTGTCAAACTGTGAACATTGCAACTCGCGAAAGCTCATACTGCCAGGAGTGCACGGCTGAAAGAGAAATTATATAAAATTAGGTTCACACTAAAAGTAATATCTCTTATGAAATAGAGAAATTTACAATTCAGAGTTGAAAGCAATCTGTGATTGATGTAGAAAACTCGCGTCATCTCTCTAACCAATCCCGCGCTTCAGGCACCCTACATGTTTTTACTTTCAAATTGAGTTTATGGCGGTGCTGGTAAAATTTCCTTACGTTCTGATTGCCCAGTGAGATTGGAGCTCTGTGAAATACACCCACCTGTGTGTTGCAAAGTATATACTTTTTCCACTCCCCGATGCAATACTTTCCTCCATTAGCAGGTCTGAGTTGCGGAAAGAAATAACAAACCGATAAGTGCTAATATTGAGGGCGTGCGCACTCTTTGCCCACTTGTGATGTTGACGTTTGTTCATATCTGTTATGAGAGGGATAATGGCTCATGGTTCGGTTTTGGTTTTAGGACATGCATTTGTAAACCATTATATCATCATCTCAACAAACCTGGGACTATCGCAATGCCTCTCCGTAAAGGAGACTCCTGCACCACAGGTTCTTGAACATTCACTGTAATTTCTCCAGGGTCCCCAGCCTCCATCCACACTCTCTGGTATCTCCCCTCTCTCAATGCAGCTGCCTTTGTAACACCACTGATAAATGACATCATGAGAAAGAGGCGCATTGTTAAGTCTCCATGAAATGAGACTTTTCAAGTTTTCTCTTATACACTGGTTTCGGTTGAGGTTCACCTGTGAAGATCACTTCGTCTCTCGTCTTAACGGAATGATAGTGTGGAGCAATTTTGTCAGTTGGTCCTTCTAATCCTCGATTTTAAATTTCAGGTGTGAGTGAGCGCGTTTTTCAAGCTAAGGGATACTAGCTGTTGGTAGTAGGATTCTAAGAGTGCTTATGTCAAAATTATCTCCAGGGTGCGAAAATAGTAGTCGTCATGATTAGAGAAATCTGGTCGAAAGTTATGCTGATTCTAATTTCTCCTCTAATTGTCATAATTTGATGGTGTTGAAGTTCCTGTCCTTAACCTAACTACTAGATGATGTCTGGATGATTTTGGTAACACAGAAATCGAAAACGCGAGGAATTAATCAACTTCTGTTGAGACTTCCCTCTCATTATCGTTACTAATGAAGTCAATCAGTACCTTGTTGTCACCGCATTTTGTTCCATCAGCCGCTGGCTCCAGTTTTGAATGACAAGCCTTACCGACTCGGCACCACAGTCGATTACAGATATCCTAAGTACCAATAAGAAGTTATGTCATCACTAAAATCGCATATTTTTGGTTTTTAGGAACCCTCTACATCCTATCGGTTTCCATGTTCTCCATACTCATCTCTATACATTTCCTTTGGGGCTGACAAGGAAGATGTGTCCACATTCTCATAATCTCAATGAAGGATTCAGCAGTATTACTAAAAAGGCGAAATTAGATTCTGGTCACTCTTATGCTTTAACGGGTTGACAAAACCGTGAATGCCACAGAGAAAGGACTCTAAATAGGGCTTAAGTCCCCACAGTCGCCCATCGAGCAGAAGAAAGTGGGACGTTTATAATAAAGAGGCTTAAGAGAAGATTTAGGTTTTAGAGAATACTGAAAGTTTTGGAGATTACAAGTAGGAGTATGTGAATGTTTCTAACTTACCGTCATGCCTGTGCAGTGGGAAGAGTCTAGACCGTACTGCAGACGACACTGGTGGTCAGCGTCATAGATCACCCCTGGGAGCATTGTGGGGAATTCAAAGTCATGCTTTGCAGGCTCATCATCAAGGCAGTGCCCCCAGCCTTTACTAAATTAATGGAAAACGGAATTAAATCGCTAGGGCCATAAGAAATAATTAATACCCTTATCTTAGGTATGTTGATTAAAATGGTAAAATCCAATATTTCAATATCAGCCGCTTAGTTTTGGTAAAATAAAGGAAAATTGAGACCAGAAAGTATAGTAAAGCGCGTAAAGTTTCGTTTTCTCTGTTTACTTTTTCATTCACAGTGCGAACCATAAGATGGTTGTCACTAACCATGCCCCGTAATCACGATTGTGAACTGCGTAATAAACTAGTCAGACCGCCATAAAGAATATTTGACCTGTTGAAAACGCGGGAAAAAGACGTCAGCCAAAGGATGCAGAAACCAATGAGAGTTTGAGAAAAACGCGTGCTAAGGGAAAGCGCGGGAAAACCGGCGTAAATCTAAAGACAGTGGCGCATGCGTTTGATCGAGGTTCACGTTGTTAAGAACTCGACTACAAATTCATCACTACAACTTACTTCAAGAAGCGTCTAAGATAATTTCTGCTGCAAGAGGACCAAAGCTGTTGCCGACCTGAAGCTTCCAGCTGCGGAGACATTAGAAAGGGTTTATCTGGACTCCACTTACAGTCATTATCATTTCCGTCATGAAGCATCCCAAAGCTGAGAAGAAAAGAAATTCGGAACAGTTTAGCAATCCTTTAGGAATCCTGAGAGACACGTATGTAGCATATCCGTCAAGCGATTGAGTTTCTTCACTACGCTTTTTTAACAGCAGTTTTGTAATACACATAGCTTTATGGAATTATCGTAGACGTAAATGTGTTTCAAATTAGTACTTTAATTACGTTAAGTATCGAGTTTAATATCCGTTCATTTCCCATTCATTGCGGATGTGAGAGGATTGCCAAACATCATAAATCAGGTGGAGGTGACCATTAATGCAAAAGGTATCACAAATTACTTCTGAGTCGACCTTTTGCACCAGACCAGAAAAGAAAGTTTGCAGAGCGAGTTTCGAGCTATCATTTCGCCAATTGAGGACATCGTTTCTCAGCTACATATTTTTGGATTCTCTTTCCTCAAGCGGCACCTTTTATTTGGATGTGACTAAAATCCTGAACGGGAAACGGGGAACGGGTAATGATTGATTCTCAGAGACTCTCCTCTCTGAAGACTCGATTTCTATAGGACCTGCGATTTATATCAGCGTAAAAATAATTTTGAAGACAGAGATCATTTTAAAAACAACTGAATAACAACTTCATATGTCGTCCGCGCTGTTTCCTTTAACGACCGAGCTTGAAGAGCGCTTGCTCAAAACTGGCGCTCAGACCGTTTGTTATCATACGTCATTTTGAATTCTTATGCGGATTACCGCTGGAATTTCGGTCAAAGACTCCCGTACCTTGTTCGCCGTTCCCCGTCTAGTTTTTAACTAACATCCTTTAAAATTGTGACCGTTCCATTAATTTTGGCGAAAAGAATGTTATCTAGATGATTTGCGGTATCCAAATATATCTTAAGGAAGGAGACACCGACAAAATCACACGCCAAGATCACGAGAAACGTGGCCTAATGATTATCTCAACCCCACAGATAATTTAATCAATAAGTGTCGTCAGTTGTTATCGGCTACAGTATTTCATTTCAGACTTACTGTCTGCGTTATTGCCCCATACTATTTGACTCATACATGAAATAGTTACCCATACTAATTGCAACTTATTTTCCACAAAGTTACTTGTGCGAAATTGTTGTTTCCTCCGCACAGTAGTCTTCTCTAAGCA
Source organism: Stylophora pistillata (assembly GCF_964205215.1). Taxonomy (NCBI): domain Eukaryota; kingdom Metazoa; phylum Cnidaria; class Anthozoa; order Scleractinia; family Pocilloporidae; genus Stylophora; species Stylophora pistillata. The sequence goes on along the minus strand of NC_142522.1, from coordinate 7,287,749 downwards.
TATGAAACTCAGCGCTGTGCACGGTCTATTGAAATTTTGCAGTGCTATTATTGTCAGTTGAAGAGATTGTTCTCCAAACCAATCCGTATCAAAGCCCGACCACTTGTCTCCATTATGATCGAACGTGTGAAGAGACAAAATGTATCTGGTTAACGTTTCTGGCGGTACTTGCATTTTACTGTCACAAATTAAGAGGTAAACATCAAGATACATTCTCTGATAATGGCTCCTCTTCTTTTGACATTGGCAGCTAAAAGACGATCATTAGTCAGCCATTCATGTATTGATCCACATTTCTATAGCTGATAAGAAATTTCCGAACAAAATCTTCTGATGTAATTTCTGCATTACAAAATGTGCTGGTTTATATTTAGAGATGGCAAAGATTTACATTTAAATAAATATATAGAAATTCAATCAGGAAGCAATTGACCGCCAGATATCGACTTGAAAAGAGAAAAAAAAAAAAAAAAAAAAAAAAAAAAAAAAAAAAAAAACCAAATTCAGTTATTATTTCCGACACTGTCGATCGTCAAAATGATCATCTAACAAACGGAAATTTCTGGCTGTATACTCGATCGACATGGTAGTCTGCCAATAAAAAGAAGACAACGAATAAAATGGTTTTCAGTTGGGCTCTATTCACCATAAAAAAATATCGTATCAGAAGATGAAATAACAAAGTATGTTTTCTCACTGCTGTGCAAACATTGGCGTATCAGCACGGGTCCATGCATTACCAGCCTGAATCCGCTGACTATATAATTACCGTCAACCGGATAGGGGAAAGAGATCTGATAACATTATTTTAGGGGTGAAGAAAAGAAAATTGTTTGTTCTTCCGTCCATGGTAGGTTACCCCCATTCCTTAAATATGTCAACCGGTCTTTAAAGTTCTCGAATAGTGAAAGAGCTCCATATTAGCTCTGTGTAAACGATATAAACCTGATTTTAGCTGGCCTAACAGACGAGAGTATAATGAAGGGAATTTCTGACAGCACACGAACTTAAATGCTTTCATGCTCTATACTTCAATTTAAGAAATTATCTTAATCAAAGTTGCCATTCTTGCGTCGTCCGTCTGTTTCTCTTTGTCAAGGGTGCTAAACGAAATTGTTTTCAGCAAAAAAAGAATAATAATGAATAACAAAACAACTAATTGTTGCAAAATCATTAAATTAAAGCAAATTCCTTAACTGTCTTACTTGTGTCCTATTTCGTGGGCAATGGTGTAAGCCAGTGTCAATCCATTGTCTTCATTCACGTTACAGCTTTTATCTTTGGTGCAAAGACCATTCACTTGTGAAAGACCTGGCAAAAAATAAGTGTCAGTGCATCCGAATTTAAGAAATATCTTGTTATGAAGAGGCATGACTGTTACAGAGAGTTCTAAACGATGGCCGCATTTAAGTGAATGAAAATTAGGGTACTAACGGGAAGAAGATATGATGTTAAATAATGAACTAGATACGATGGCCCTAACGGGATTTTCCAGTAAGAAGATAGACCATCTCTTAGGGTTGCAAGCAGCCAAAGACACTTCCGTCCCCTCAGGCCATGAACTATGCCATTCATGCACCAATCAGAAGCAAATTCCAAACTAGGCATGCATACGTTTTCCCACGCTTTGCCGCGGATGATGAACTCGAGTGAGTTTCAGCCGAGTGCTTTGAGTGAATTTAACTCAAAGTTTAGTATTTGTCCTCACTTACCTAATGTTTCACAAGGTTCGTTGATTCCTTTGCAGATATCATGTCTGTTAAGAGGAAAAAAACGTTACAAAACACAAACAAAGACAAGCAAATAGCTGTATTGAAATTTCTTTGACGAAAGATATCAGCGTTCATTACTAAGAAGCATGCGATGACGTATAAAATGGTTTAAATTCATTGTATGATATATTCTAGTTTACCAGGTCATTCACGAATTCCAAGGGCCCTCACTTTCAAAATGAGGCTAGATGCAGAGCCCTTATCATAAAAGGAATCTTACGTTCACTTTCATAGCATATTTATACCAAGCCTTTGCACCTACCCTTCTCTTGAATCCGAGGCTTGGGGCATCTCGGAATAGAAATGGCCTATTGAGAAACCTGAAACGCACTTGCCTGGTTACTAAAACTGCGATGTCGTGGTGATTTGCATGTTCTTCTGATTTAGGATTTATAAGTGAAGCCCAGCGACAGAAGTGCTTCAGTGTATGTCCTGCGTGATGGGTGACTTTCAAGGCACTCTGAGGATTACCAAAAAAAGCAACGAAATATTAGAACAATTTTGAATTACATTGCAAAAGTAATATGGGATTGCTTTGGTTTTGATTCACTTCCCTTTGTGATTGGTCTGGAAAATTCGCATCACTTTCTCAACCAATCAGATTAAAGCTAAAACCAATCGTGACTCGGTGACTCGTGTTCGCCCGCGTTTCAGACAATCTGCCCTTGTATACTTTGAGTTCTTATTAGTCTCCTCTAAGGCTGTTGTTTGTCACATGAGAACGACGAGCTTTTGACGGTACTAAACAATGGGTACTAATAGGTAGGGTGAACTTGAAACTTGAGGTACGATTGCACTTCCCCGTGCAGGTGACCTCTGTGGTGTCCATACTAAGCTAAGAGTAATATGTTTCTGAATCCCTTATGCTTTCCCCTGGGAATCCTTACCGGGTTTTCCTTCAGAATCACGACCCGCACGAGCACAATGTTGATCGCGGTTCCAATACTTGGGTTACGAAATATGTTGCTCACCTGCAAAATGGGAAAAAAATTACAATGTAAACAATCTTGAACGATTTATTCAATTTCTAAACAAGCACAAACGTGAAATCATATTTTTGCTCGTGAAATTTCACTTTGATAAGAATCAAAATAGTTCTTTTATATTTAAAAACTCCAAACTGTTCTCTTTACCAGCATTTCTTATGGTAAGACAAGGAGAATTTGTTTGACAATCAGTAGCCATTTTGAAATTGGTGATCATTCCTTTATTCTGAATCATCTACATCTACATTTAACAATTATTCACCTCAGGTTTGGTGAATATTGTCGAATAATCCCCGAACCTGAGGCGAATAATTGTTTTAGTATAATTTCAGAGCCGAACAACAGAGAAATTTCTAAAGTCATAACATTTTAATAACATTTATTAACATTTTATTTTAACATTTTATATAAACCGCGTGGAGCGGTTTATATAGCGTCATATAACTTGAAGGAACCGCTCGACCAATCAGATTGCTGGAAACTCTTTGCTCAGCTCTGAAATTATACTAACTACATTTGTGAGAGTCGGTAAAACCTTGAGAGGTATCACACCAACTATAAAAAAATTTAGAAAACTAGAAAACTATTAAATCAAGGGTGATGGCGTATGGAGAAATTAGAAGTCAATCACTCTTAAAGTTAAAAAGATAAAGCATGTAACTTCAGAATGGCTTCACGACTTGGAAAGACTTTGATCATGAAATTGTCTTTTCGACAACTCTTTCTTTAATTCTACTGCAAGATCCGACGTTAATGTTAAGCACTGAGCATTTCAAGGTTTAATTAGTGAATTTCACTTCAAAGTTGCATAATAAAATATATTAAATTCCTACTAATAAGACTTAAAATGTGTTAAAAATGTTTTTTTTCCCAAGTAGACGGCATTTGCGCGCAGCTTTGCCAACCTACCATGTTCGCTATAGTGAGAAGATACTCTTCTAACCCGTCCTTGTAAAACGCATGCATTGTCTTATCAGCTACCATGAGCATCTCCACGTTTTTCTCTGTGCTTACTGACCGTCTTTGACGGCCATGCTGTCGGCTTCTCATCTCGAGGAATGGCGAACGGAGTCGGCGATTCAGGGTTATCGGCTCTTTGAGTGAAATGATAATTTAAAAAAAAATAAGAAAACTCTTTTAACTTCCAAAGTTTTTAAATACAACTGTTCTTATCTAATTATTCCTCCCTTACAAAGCCGTAAAATCCTGGGTTGTGAAACCCCTTCACTCCTAGCTCCTATGAACTCACCTTACTCATTTGCCATGCTCATAAGCCCCATTTCGTTCGCAAGCCGCACTCTTCAATCCTACCTTCCTCGATGGCGCACAACACCTTACCTCGTACTCAGATCCTACCGTCACCGCTCGGCCGTGGAAATTCTGGGTACGAGACTAACCTCCCACAGGTGCTCATTCTGTTGTATGTGTCGTTTCGTTACCATCTTACATCGAAATGTGATTTTTGTCTGTCTTTGCTTTTGTTTATTGTTATCAGTTTATTTCGTACCCGCTAATGACACCCCGAATGCTGAGGATCTCTAAGCCACCAATCCCATACCCAGAATTCTTTGCCGTCGAGACTACAATGATATTAGATATTAGATGTAGCAAAATTTCTCATCGAAGCAGTGACATTGTACCTTGATCTGAACATAAATGGTCCTGTTGTTTCCATGGCAGCAGAGAGCCATCAACCGCTGACCTCTTGTGCACAATATGTAAGTGTCGTTTGCTGGCGCGTGTGGCGTTACGGTCTTGAAGAGGTTCAATGAGATAATGAACTCCGTCTTCAGTCTGAATGAAACCTCTCTGAAATGTCAAGATAGAATATAGTTATTAATGTAGCTGAATTGAACTTTTCATTTGCTCAAACTTTGATTTCCAGAAGTGGTTAACGATGTAAGTCGTCTAGGAAGATGTTTTATTTCGACTTGTCACGTACGAGAGACAAAGAAAATCATCTTTCTCATCATATCTACGCACATGACACTTTCGACGCTGCTGATCCTTGCAGAATGCAGGATGCGTGTCACATATGAACCTTGTAATTAATGGTCTAGCTCATTCTGTGGCTCAGGGATAGAGCATCGAAACGAAATATCCAAAGACATGTCTGAGGTTCAATTACTCGTCATTCTTTGTCCTACGCTCGTGATAACACGAACAAACGTCCTCCCCATTTGATTCCCGAGCTCTTGATATATTCGTGTTATTGAGTTTGTCTTAAGAAACGTAGTTCACGCGATAAATAACATTTCGTCTAATCGATATCATCGGGATAAAGTGTTTGACCAGGGGTAGCCCCCTCCTCACCCCCACCCCACCTCTTCCCCACCCCCACCCCAACCTCCTCCCACCCCCACCCCAACCTCCTCCCAACTCCCACCCCACCCCACCTCCTCCATTTGCATTATACTTTGTTGAATACTCCTTCCCCCTCCTGCAGGAAATGTATCCCATAATAGTAATTCTAACCATTTAGTTCAAGTGTAAAGATATACAAAATGCAACAGACCGCATACAGAGCTAACTAGACAAGACGTTAAGTAATAGTTCCTCTTTCAGTACTGATAGAATTACGTCTTGTGGTTAACACACGGAGAAGTAATTTCTCGCTATAGAAGACTGCTGCATGTATGAGTGAAACTGCAGATGGCTGTTTAAATGTTTCTCTGGTTTTCTGATTTTAGAGTTGATTTTGTTGTCGTTGTTACTGTCGCAAAAGCCTCCTAAACCTCCCCTCCTTGCTACGCTAAATACGGCTCTGAACAAAAATCGGAATGGTGCACAGCCCATGGGAAACGGCCAATTGAAATTTCATTATCGAAAAACAAAACTTCCTCTTTCCTGGCGATAAGTGAAACAAAATTTAACGATGAAAAGTGCGGACAAATTATTGAGTGATTCGCATACAACTTAAAACTGAAATTACGTTTGAAATTGTACAAACCCCGAAAATTCTAGAACTCGTGCTCGAGTGAGGTTTCCTTTCGTGCAAAACTTCCACATATTTATTCTTGGTATGAAAAGGCGAGAAAAATTTTGAATTTTCGACATTCTAGGACAGGTCTCACAAAATAGTTGGTGGCCAAATGCGTTTGATGATAAAAGCAATGTGAAAGAAATTAGCCACATCGAATTCCATCTCAAGTGTGTCACACAATATCATTTTAAATGAGAACTTCTTGACCTTGAAACACAGCCCTTCAGGACTTTACGGAAAAGGCACGCATCTGATATTTCCCACTTAAATATCACACGCGTTTTCGATTCTCAAGTGGACAAGGTCAAAATGGTTCTCAAAATGTGGCGCCAGATGTCTTTTCTGGAAAGAAAATAACATTTTAACACGAAATCAAACTCTGTGGATTGAAAAAAATACCCCTCTGGATGGTGACCTACTTTGGAAATGGGTCATCCACTAAGTAGATTTGAGGAATTGGACATGCAATACAATCATTTTAGTTAGATATGGTATATATCTAAATCGAAAATGCCTTTAGTGACAGAAAAAGAACGATGCATGCTCTGATGACAAAAAAAAGCTCATACTCCGTTCAACTGGGGCATATATACTCTAAACAGCGCTACTAAATGTGTGCGGAAAATTTTTACTGAATTCTTTCAGTAATGAGCAAAAAGATGATTGATTTTTCAGTTTTTATTCTAGACAGACTGGAATTAAGTGAACGTAAGGAATATCTAGGGATACTGTTTTTCTGCAAATGACAAGAAAATAGATGTACAATATTTATGCAATGGATAGTTTGACCTCATTGAAAGACGATTATTCCCATGATCTATATTGGTAATTGTTGTGAAGTACTAAAGTTCAGAACCAAAGTGCCAGAAATTGTACTTTGATAGGTTTTCTACCCTTTCTTTACTGTGTAGGGAGATATCGGATTTGAATCAAAGAATACTCTGTGACAGTAACGAGAGATTAGCTAGGGATCATTGGCGGGGATTACAGAAGGTTAAACAAACTTGGTGGAATCGCATGCGATTGATTTGGCTTGGAGGTCACAGACCTAGGAGCACGAATTTGAGTCTTCCACAAACATTTATCAAAGATAAATGAAATGATAAAGGCGCTGGCTAATTAAATTATCTGATCATCAATAGTCATTATATTTGGAAAATCAATTAGTGTTTGCAGCTAATCACGTGCACGGTGTCTAATTAATTGGTTGTCGGACTGATAAGCAACACAAAATTTCAGCGCACGCAAGAAAAGCGGTCTTTCGTCAGTCATTTCGCAGGCTTCTAAGGATGAAAAAATGCGTTTCGATATCGAAATAGTAGAATTTTTACAGACAGATAAGAGATAAGGCTTCCAACTGTTTCTTTACTTGTTGCGTTCTTCTGTTTACCGACACGTCACAACGATTTGTTTTCGTTAGATGTCATTTGCGATAGTGCTCTTCAAATAGACAAAAGAGCGAGTCTTGAATAATGTAAACAATCTTTGAAATCTTTATTTTCTCAAAAAGCACAGACGCAAAGGTTTCTATGCTTCAAGAAAACGCGATTAAAATGCCATCTCAGCGCTCCACAATATCAGATTTCATCTACGGATCTGCTGACAAAGATTTCGCTGTGCTTGCAAGGATTTTCTATTTTTCGCGGGCTGAGATGTTCCACAAACAACAGAAAGACAAATTCTTAAGGGTGGTTTTTATCTTGCATGAAAGAAGTGTTTCCACAGGAAGCCAAATAAGAGTTAACATGTTTTATAAATATCATATTTTTGAACGATGAATGAGTGTTTTGGATACACACGGGAAATGCGAAACAGTTCGTCGCTGAAACAATATTTAATGAACGCGAGGAAAACTGTATTCAACAACTTTTACTTCGGTTATATTAACGGTTAAGATTTCGTTTCCCGCTAAATCCTTTCATGTCGCCTGATGCTGACGATCTTTCACACTCTGGTTTCATCAGTAATTTTGCGGCTTATCTTGTAAAACTCGTTTCTTTTCCACACATGCACATGGCAGTTTCGGATAGATGAAAAAGGCATCTTTGACCTTGGCCGGTTAAAAGAAAATTCCGCGAGCAACTTTCTTCGAAATTGCTGGTCCAATCATTATGAGCTGAAGCGAATGACAGTGCACAGATATCGTCATGTGAGATCGCACTCCTTGAAAACATTTGGGCAACTGAGAGAGATTGTATGTACGCTGAGGAATCTTACCTCAGTTTGACTCCAGGTTTTGGGATCCCACCACATGACATCTTAATTGCGCGCAAATTTTTAATCATTTCGATCAAATGAACTTTTAATCGTTGGACTCAAGATATGGAGTCACTAAACTTTAATGACTTTATATCGTGAGACAAAAGGTAATCGTCCATTTATCTATATATGATGAGCACGAGAGAAAAACACATCTTATATTTATTTTCGACACTCGCCCCACTGTAATACAAGTCACTCCTGCTAATTGGAGTTGAATTTTGAATCGATAGAGGTTTTGTACAGCAGCCATGTTGGATGGCAGGAACAATAGATTATTTTACCCATGGGAAAAAAAATTCTTTCTTATGCAAAATATTTTCATTGTTCCTGCCATCCAACATGGCTGCTGTGCAAAACCTCTATAGAACAAATAATTTCAACAAATCTTTTTTTTTTTCCCGCGTGTCCGTCCTCTTTTTGTGGGTAGCGACTGCACGGTCATCGGACAAAGGTGAAAAATAAATCCTTTTTGGCTTGTTTAGGTTTTTATCATTTTTATGATGCTATGGTTTGCGAACATTAATATCTCCACTCATCTTTGATATATCACCTGAAAAAAGGTCGCCCAATCCGCCACCAAGAATGATTCAAATATGCAGACGGAAGAAAAGCAAGGATTAAACACTGCGTTGACAAGACAGAAGCACAACGTCGCTTTTCACCGTGGGAATCAAAACAAAGCATCTTTTCTTTTTGAAGAGTTTTCCGTCATCGCTTGCACACGCGGAAATCAACACTTTTAGTAGAAATGTAACAAAGTTCTCTGTTTCGTCCAAACAAAAGATTCTTCGCGCGGCATGACGTGTTTTTGCTCGAGGCAACAAAGAGGCCGCTAGCCTTGTTAGATCGTAGTGTGTAATGGATATTTTTAGCCAGCATCTTGGGTCAGGAAACATGCCCTACTTCTGTTGAACCGCGCTTTTGAAAGAGGCAGCGCTAAACGGTTTGCGAAAAAAAAAAAGGTATGTCGATCAAGAGGATTTCCGATTTTTCTCGCATGCAACGAGAGGCATCTTCTAAGGCGAATTTACTAATATTAGATCATAAAAATGGGTATGTTTTCATGTCTGGTTTTTGGCAAACAAAACTGTCGGATACGTTGCAAAATGCGTGTATTGATTTCCACGTATTAAAATAAACTCATTGTCCTGAATTATGAAATGCGATGGAAAAACAAAAAGAAACTCTAGTACGGTGATTTTGTCCAAAAAAAAAAGCAACTTTTCTCCGCACGAAGCAGTAGTTCTTTAGACAGACGTCGAAAGCAAGGATCACCTTTGATCACCTCTAAGCTCATCCATAGGGAATAGCTGCCCACTGTCTTGGGTCCCTAACTGTTTTTTATGGAAATCTAAATTATCTGGGTGGTATTGTAGTAGAATCACGGGGCGAAAAAGAATAAACAAAGCTTCTTAACTTACCAAGCCTTGGCAATAGCTGAGGGTTACCAGAGAATTCGGCTGATCTTCAATGTGCCCTGTGTAATGACAGCCAGGCTTGTGTCGCCTAACTTGACCGCCTTTCTCGATTATCAGTCCAGGCGCTGTAAAGTTCGTATTCTTGGTGAGAACAAGACGCAGCTTTTTCCCGTCGAATGTCGGTACCTCTAAGAGCAGAAGTCTGCCCTCGCTCTCACCGCTGCGCTGTTCAGTGCTTGAGTCATTTTGTTTTGATTTGTAATCCACGTGCGAGATAAATTTACCGTCCCTATCGAGCACTGAGGGGATAACTATCTTGAATTCCTTGCTATATTTTACCAGGCCCTCTGTGAACAGAGAACAGAAAATCAATTAAGAGGCCATCGAAGACAGACTACTTAAAAGTCTGCAAGTCGCCAGATGATAAATTGTAAATAATGTCGTCAACAGCTAAGCGCGAGACTCAAAACATTAATTACGAAAGCCTCCGATTAAGCGATTTTCTTGTATTTTACTAACCTTGCTTTGTGTTTCCGTCCCATGACGCGCCGGAGATTGCAAGATGAGCGAGGAGCAAGAAAACTTGAACTCCACTAGAGCAGATTGTAAACATCATGGCTGCCCAAGGCTATCTGTGAAGAGATGAAATCTGCTTTGAATTTCGTCGCTCACTGTGCCGGCTAAGTGCTTTCGAGGAGGAAAAAGAAATCCGAGTCGCTTCCACCGAGCTATGTAATTATTTACTTCCCAGAACCTTGAAGTGTCAATTAGTGCCAAGAATTGCGGTCAAGGTGTATAACGCTTCCATGAAACACCTTGCCCAGACGAAGCCATACTCACCCCAGCCTGTTCGTTTTATGTTTTCCCCGACACTTATCATTCACTTAAGAACATTTTCAAAATATAGCCAACAAATCTCTAGGGCAGAGAGATTAGACTTTCAGATAGAGAGACTGCGAGGATGCAAGAGTCGTGTATACCTTTGATCTCTACAGGTCTACTTAGCTAGTGTTAACATCTGTGACGTAGGAGCAGAAATTGCACATTAGAGTCTAACCCACAACTTATTGACAAATGTAGCAAAATATTGACCAGCTTAAATTTGAATTTCGCTGTGCGAAGCATATTCGGTTACGATTCTTGAAATATAGGAAACTAAACACCCTATAAATCTGCCATCACGTTCAAAAATGTCTTTTCTTCGCGAGAGCTAAGTTGGAAAGTGTTTTCACAAAATGCTGTGTTTTTGCAAATGCAAATATATTTTTATATCAGGGCTTCCCGTATTAAATTTGGACACGGTGTTGTCATGACGCATTACAAATTCACTCCACTTGCCGTAGTTTCAGGAGATTTTTTTCTTGAATTAGAAGTCAGTGGTTTAGACAAAAGAGCAATACTCAGACAGTTGTTGATGGAGTTAAATGAAAACAACTGTTTATCTATTTGCTTTTCAGAAGTAAAAGGAAAAGAGCATTCCACAAATTATTTACCTACAGCAGATTTGAAGAGACACTTTCGAAGGAATTCCATAGACCCTCTTTTTTTTTTAAATTGCTCAGTTGTATCAAATTATCTTTCGAGCTTTCTCCCGTCTAACTCTAATTTTAGTATTCTCCGCTGCTGAATCGTTTTCTAAGCAAACTCTACCTTGATGTGATAATCGTCCTTATTAACCGGATTATAAACAGTCAATAGGTTAGGGGGATTAAAACATCAAACGTTAGAAAGGATTAGCGAAACGGTTTGTCAACTCAAACGTGAGTTGTGAACGTGCCTTCGAAGTTATCACTTCAGAATGGGCGTAACTTCCATATTTCACTGACGGATCCAAAAAAAAACCTGATGAGGTTTTCTAACCGGCATTTTCCCACAAAAGTGAACAAAGCAACCTCAAATGATCGCATGCACTGGCTGGTTTAAGGAATTTAAAGTAACTTCCTGTGAATTTGGCCTTCTTAGCCACACTGTATACACTTAAATTCTCACCAGTCAACAGACTATGCGTGCGAGACAGCGTTAAGGTAATAATATTACACAAACGAGAAAATGTGCAGTTAATTAACACATTTGGCGTCGCAATGCAAAAACTGAGGATATGGTGTCTTTAGTGTTCGCTTATGATTGAGATAACAGAAAGGAAGCATGAAAGAAGCGCGTGCAGCAATAGGAAAGTGTTGATAGGATTGTTTTAACATGCAATAACAAAGTCTTGTCGAATGCCTAAGCGTGTAAAGATGTAAGGAAAATCGGTTTTAGCAACCAGCGACGCTTAGTCTGTTTCCGACCACGAACTGACCTTTATTGGGAATTTTTTTTTCCGGATTTGACGTAATATCGAAATTCCTTTAAATTCCCCGATGATTAAAAGCTGGAAACGTATTTAACTTACAGATAGAATTCGTCTTTTGCTAAGTTTCATTTTATATCACCTATCACTTGTGTATTTCAGGCAAAGGAGCCTTCGAGGAACCAGTTATCCATGTGGAAAGTCCAACTACTCTTAGAAGGCTTAAAAATGTGAAGCCGCAGTCATGGGAAATCACATATACCATTTCAAATAGACTCCTAGAGCGAACATGAACACAGAAGCAATATTTTGTAGTTGCCATTTTTCAAACCGTGGATAGAGACGGACGAACGCAATCGTGCAAAAGGGGTCCTTTTTTTAAATAAATCTCATTTGACCCTTCTTGTTTTCTCTTTGCCCAACTCGGATTAAACACTGAAAGATTTGTAGTTAAACGCATTGCAAACACCCTGGAATTAGGGAAAATAAGGAAGGGATTCATCTCCTCAAGACTATCAAAACAAACTGCTGTTTACTCCCATTAGCAGCTAATTTCAAAGTTCGCGAACTTTGCTACAGTTTCTTATTTATTCGAAATATTTCCTTGCTCATTTTTGATTTGTTTTCATCTTTGGTATTCTTCTACCTATCAAATTTTCTTCAGTTGGATCATTCTTTTTAGTCTTTACCAGCGCGATAGACGTGTGCTGGGTGGTGTTCGGAGCGAGTATTAGGGACCTATAGCAAACCACGATGGCGCCGGCAACGAAGACGTGGAAAAACAAAAAGATCTAATTGGCAGAACAAAGCTCAGCACGTGCGTTTTAAAACTTTGTACATTTCTTAGCCGTCCTTTGCAAAACAACAACGTGAAATCACTAAAATGTGCGTCGTCTGCGAACCAAAACCGTGACAATAAATTGTATTAATTTCCTTTTGGAACTCTACGCTACTTGTTACGCCGAGGTTGAGGCGTGGCGTCGTATGAGACAGTAAACACATGCAGCCATTTTCGAAATTCTAATTAAAAGTAGAAATTAATTTTTTAATCGACGTCTTCCTTGGCGTTGCCGTTCTGACTGCCGAGTAAGGTCCCGAGAATCTGGAGAAAATCGGAGACGCCGTTACATGGCAACCCGTTACGTTTTTTTGCGCTTCAACACTAAAATACTGTACCTAACAGTTAATTCAAGTGAAATAAAATAGTTACCTCATCAGCCAAGTCCTTGATTATCCCTTTGGTTATTACAAGTGAGTAGTTCTCTCAAGTGATTATTGACACAAACATTAACTGCATGACACAGTGACGATATTTTGGAAATAGATAGACAATCCTTGATTTTATTCCTGTTGAAAAATTAAAGTGAACATATTATTCCAAGTGCAAGCTTTTGGACTCCGGAATGTTCTGTTAGAGAAACAGAATCTAGGCTATATTTCTTAGTTCTTTCATTTTTTCTACTTTACCTTTACGACTGTAGCCTTCAATCAGTTTTTTTTTTCTAATATAATCTTTTGGTTGTTTCTGGTGAAGCTGGTTGGGCCAAATGTGGCCTGATTAACTATAGAGTCCTTGTTATGTTGTTTTGATTTCTGATGTAAATCAAATTATTCATTATCGGATTTTTGAGACATTGGTCAGCTTGATTCAGGAAGGCCTAATTAAGTTTTCAGGATACTAGCCCTCTGGTTTAATTAAATTTACTATACAAAAACATTCCACTGCCAACCTTCAATATCAACAATCACAAGAGGCACCCGGCATCTTAAGATAAAACAGAGCAGTCTAGCGGTTTTTGTTTGCACCAGCCAGGGTTGACGCTAGAGAAATGGGAAGTAGGAAATAAATAATCTTCCACTCGCAACATGTCTGCGCGTTTTGGAGGCTCCATACATCTTATTCCAAAATAGCCACCATTGTATTATTCTTTTATACTTATGTTAATTGGCCCTCGATGCCTCGATCGCATCTTCAGAATTGAAAAGAATTTCTTGGTAGAATCGAGGCATCGAGGGCTAATTTACATGAACATAAAAGAATTATAAAGTCTCAGCCATTTTGGAATAAGGTGTATTGATCGAGTGCGTACAAAACTGCACGCCAAAGAAAACTCGAGCTTTTCACCTTGCACTAATACACTAAGCTACTGGTATTTAGCCAGTGACCTTTGAAATTCTTCTTTCTCAACATTATGTTGTTGCTGTTGTTAAATAGCGAATTGAAAGTGCAAAGTTCGTCCAAATCCATATGATGTTTGTTTGCTTTCCAGTGACAAGAATCTGAGTTCTTTATCACTGTTAAACCTCGTCAAATGTCTAATAATATTAATAATGCTAGTACTTATTATAATTATAATGATTTATATTAACAGCGATATCATAGTAGACTTGCTAAGCTAGTTGCTACAAAGAAGGGCGAGAGCTGTGCGACAACAATGTCGTGGATCAGGGCAAGAGTGTCCTTTGCGCTACTGAGATCAGCATTACTTTACTTCAGTATTAAGAGGTTCGCGAGTTTCTAGCAGAGTTCACTGGGAGTTGTCGGACATTGTCTTTGATATTGAAAAAGGACATGCTAATATTTGCTAAGGCATTGAGAAGATATATCTAGGGAGCTTTAGCCAAAGCCACGAATAGTAATGAGTCAAGAAGTGTTTAGCAGTTTTGTAGTTGACATTATTTTATACCTAATACGATGTTTTTAGACTTTTTATAAAGCAAGTTTTTAGCCTAGTTTTTTTCTCACATTTTTTTTTTGAAAGCTAAGCCATTATCTTGTTTTCTTCTTATATATTTGGTTATTATGTAAATAGGCATCATTTCAATATATATTAGCAACAATTATGGTAATAATGAATCAACTTTTTCATCATTGAATACATTAAGAGCAACGTAGGTTACCATGGCTACGCTTTACGGGAGGTGGGGGAGGCGGGGGTGCGGCTAATTTTCTACATCCATTTATACATTGTGATATTTCACACGAAATGGTTATTATCTTTATTATCGCCGTGTTTAGCATTTTCTTTATTATCATTATTTTATCTACTCTTGTCATAAAAAGCCTGACTGTCGGACAGCTGGAGCTGGACGGCATCGTGAAGCATTTATCGTTACCATGCCACGGAATATGCAATTTTAGAGAGTAATTAAACGCGAAAGAAAAGTACTGGAGACCACTGAGTCGCACCAAATGGGTTTCGATGCTATAGGAAAATTCACTACCTGACGAAGGAACTCCAAGTAAAATTGCTCGCGAAAACTGATATTGCACGAATCGCGAAGCGATGAGTACAATATCAGTTTTCAAGTGCAATTTACGCGGAATTCACGGGTCAGGTTATGGATTTTCCTTGAATCGCATAATTGAATCACTTTTTCGCAGTCGTGGAGTTGCAACTTGACGACAGTTATTACCTACATGTAGATGCGGACAACATCACCTAGCCTCGTTTTTTTTAACTCGCAATTCCACGCTAAACACCTCACTTCGATCGTTAACCAATCAGAATGCAAGATTTTATCTAATTAAGCAGTTCTAAGTAAAATCTGATCAGGTAAAATTAACCGTTAGAATTATGCGTGATTCCTTGCGCAGCTCTTAAAAGTTTCGTCACGATTTAAGTTAGCTCTGACCAAGTGTGAGCGTCATCGAGGATCTGTTATATATTGGCTTTTGTTAAGGGGAGTGTTTGTAAAACAAATACCAAAGATTTAAGTTGAAATATCTTGGCTCCCCAAATTCTACGGGATGGTTTAACGGAGACATAACTCCTTCAAGTCATTGGGTGGGACATTTAAGTATCTTAAGGTCATAATCCGAATTTTTTACCCAAACAAAGACAAGATTTTTGTAGAAATGATCCGTTATGCAACCACCTCCATAGATAATGACAAGATAACTGTAGAATGGAATTCTAATGCAGTCACGAATATTTCAGGTTAAAAATTGACCAAAAACTTTGGGTTTCGTAGATTGATTTTATTTGCTATCTAAGAAAATATAGAGGGAATAGATTCGACGCAGAAATGCGACATGTTTCTTTAGTTAGGCTGTACATCTGAGAACATGGTTTGAACATAGAGCCATTTTCGAAGGAAGAGTCCAATTAAATTTTTAGCGGAGAAGAGGACCCAAAGACAGAGAAGAAGACAGGACAGAAGAAGAAACTTTACCTTCACAAACCCTTTACATTCTTGTTCCGGATTACCGCCTACTTACCGTCCACCTCAAACTTTAGTTTTAAGTCTCATTCATATCTTAGCTTACAATTTTTAACATCCTCCCTTTAAGAATTTCTCTAAAAACAATTCCCCTCAAAATTTATTTTAAAAACTCTTAAAGATTTGACATGATAAATGCAGAATTACGTCGTCTTACGATCGAGGTGAAACCTCCTCGAGATTAGATCGTCATATTGTTTAAGTGATCATGAAGTCAAGGTATTTGACAAAAGCCACTAACCGTATCATGAAGTTACTTGGACAAAGACATGATTGGCTCGGAAAGACATTGCAAAGATGAAGAGTTTACTTACCTTTGTTTTGCTGGAGTTAAACAAGATAATGGTACAGAACCAGAAGTGCTTGCGTTTTTAAACTGAATGGCTCATAAGAGCCTCATTAAGGCCTATTAGTGGGTCAGCCGGAGTGTAAAGTTCACGAGCTGGAAAACACGCAAGACAAAAAAATTCCGCTGAAAATGAAGGACAGAAACCCACGATTAGTACATACACTTCTACTTTTACTCTGTAGTCTTAAGCCTCATTCTTTTATCATTCGGCCGTTTAGAAAATGGTTTTATTTAGTTGAAAGTGAAATGAACGAAGGAATTTATCGCGTACATACGCTTCTACATACATACCTACACTTCTAGATAATCGCTTACATACGCTTCTACTTTTACTCTGTAGCTTGAAGCCTCATTCTTTTATCGTTTTTGCCTCAGTTTTAGAAAATGGTCTTATTTGGTTGAAAGTAAAATGAGCGAGGGAATTTATCGCCATCGGTGTAATTGCCAGATTGCTAGGATCAACATATCAATAGAAGAGGCCCAGGCTGGGTCCAGCTTCCATTTCCAAGTTCGTCATTTACCTTAACTTTTTTTGTTTTACGGCATCATAACCATTGCAAACCTTCTATCCTTCTACATTACCCAACTAATATTTTGAGGTTTTCTAACGAAGCTTAGTGTCGTGACGTAGGCATCATGATTAATTACTTTCTTGATTAACCAGAAAATTGTCACCTCCGGCCATGAACTGATTGCGTTTGCTTAATTGATATATTCAGGTTTCCAAATCTTTAGGCGCGGAGATAAAAGTATCAAAACCGTAATCCAGCTCTCTGTAAAAACTGATAAACTGTTTCTTAGAAAAGCTTTAGTGCGATTAATATGACTTTGAATTCTAGAGAATCTTCTTAAATACACCCTTAAGCATCTTTTGGAATTATCTGAAACACCAAGCGTTTACTTTAGTGTACGTGACAAGAGGCCGAGAACCAAATTAGAAGGATGCGATAACAAATGAATCGTAGATAGTCAGGCAGATCTTGAGTAGCAGCCCGCATCAAAACTCACATAGCTCAAACTAAATTGAATATTATGGGATTACATAGCTCTAGGATTTATTTATCTATTTATTTTTTTGTGATGTTCACTGGTTTGCTGCAAGTCCATATTCATAATTTTCCGCGCCTAAGTTAGCGACGTCCGGTACTGGCACCCTCTCTAGATAGCTCTCTCTCTCTCCCTCTTGCCCTCTCTTTTGAAGAGCGTTATTATGAATACGAAAGTAAAAAGATCAAAGAACTTCTGATCCAGTGTGGCAAGCGATATCTTACGGCAATACGCTTTTTTTGCCCACGATACAAGGCTTGAGACGAGTCTTGAGCCTGAGTCATGAGGTTATCTGTTCGGGCTGTTTACAGGTACGAAACAAGTAAGTGGATAAAATCAGCGACGCGCTGATAAACTATGCCTGTAGTCAGGATGTTCTAGAACAAACTTCATGAACAGATGACGTCTGTTTCTGCATATTTGTTGGCCAAGGGATTGACCAGTCTTTTATAATACATCTCTTGGTAAATCAGAGTTTTACCTTTGTTAAAGTAATCATCCAATCTCCTCTGACTTCAAGTTTTTTTTCTCAATTTTTGGTCAGTTAAGGAATGTTACAGAAAGTCATAGGAGAATTTTGGAAGGTGATGAAGACACAGAGAAGTTCACTGATTTTCTTTAAATCATAATCACTAGATTAACCAGATTGAGAAATGAAAAAAAAAAAAAAAGACAAATCGCAGAAGTCATCTGCGTCGGGTTTAGAGGTATCGGCTTGGGCTTTGGTAACCTAGGAAGGTGTCTGAGCCATCACAGCAGGAATATCCAAACAGTATTATCTGAAAATTTCGAATCTTCGTTTTAAGAAAGAAATGATTAAATATTTTTTCCACTTTGACGGTCTTTAATTTGTCGCTTTTAATCCCTATTATCAATATAAGCTATCGTGAACCAGGGTGCTAGTTAGCATGTCTGTAGTTTATTTTTGGAACTGATCCTTAGTTTCGCTCTGTTTGTGACTGAGTTATGGAAACGTTCGTGTCCCACGTATGTACTTTTTTATACCTTGATAAGGCAGGATAACAGTAAATTTGATATTTCTTGTCAAATTATCGTGTCCTCTAGCCGGAAGCATGACTGATTTCTTCCTGGGAGATCAATAAAGATTTTAGGACATCTTTTTAGCTATTTCTATCATTTTTTATTCTTCGGCGTTGAAGCTAGTGGTATCGTGTACAGGATATCATTGAGTTTACAATCCAATTTACTGAGGGATTTACCGTTTTTTGAGCCGACGGATTTCTCAAAGAGCCTGTCTCCATTTCTCAGAAGTAGGTAAGACTTTTACTGATTACGCACGTAAGATAAAACGTATTTCGAGTAAGATGTCATTAAACCAGAACCAACGTGATCCAAACGCCCGATGGGAACGGAAGGAATTATCTCAAGAATCCTATGAAGACTCATCGTTTAGAGAAGTATCGGACCCCAAGCTTTGGTGAGCTGAGTGATCTAGTCGTGTCTAATTTCAAAAGCTTCCGATTGGTTAAGAGTGTAGAAGGACTTCTATGGTGAAATCAACTCAGTCAATAGACTTGTTGGGTGACCGGTCGTTTCGTACGCGCAGTCGATCGGCGGTTTGGATACGAACCGACTCAAACTTCGGTAAGAAGTGACTCAAATTTCGCAACGAACCAACTCAAACTTGGGTACGAACCGACTCAAACTTGGATGCGAACCGACTCAAACTTATGTACGAATCGACTGTACCTGGATACGAAACGACTGGATACCACTTGCGGCACTTGACTCTTTGTTAAGAATGCTTAAGTACCTCAGTTGAAGAACTGTTTAAGTGAGTCAAACATTCCAAAAAAAAAAAATTGTGGGAGCCGATTGCAGATTGGGGACAATGCTTTCCTAGCCTATCCTCTCCCTCGTTTTCTCCCTGGCAACGTGGTTGTATCGCTACTTCTCCACATTTCGCCTTTCGCTGAGCGCGAGAGCCTCTCACGCTCTACTTTGCTGCATTACAGAATGTCACGGCGTAATAATACAAATCTAGTGGATTTCTGGAGTAAGTTTTGACACGCATTCAAAAATTGCTATATTTTTCCTGAGTTGATAACTTTCTAGTACTGAGTATCGCTTATACAATGGCGCAAATCGCATCGAGCTCCTCTTTAGCCAATAAACTTCACGAAGTTCGTGCGGTTCTTATCCCGAGAGCAGCTTGCAATCTGGCCAACAAATTTAGTGGTGCATGCTGAATTCGAAAGACGTAGTTTTTCCTTTAATCATGGTCATAGCTTGTGCTTCTTGTGACATGTGATCTATAATATTTCAAGGCCGTCAATTTCAAGACCGTCGATTTCAAGCGCAAGATTCTACAGTATGACTCTTTCTCATAGTTAAGTTGTAGAATGTTACAATTTTACATTTTACATTTTAGTATAACTAAGTGTAACTAGAGGGGGAAGGCGGTCTTGGAGCGTCCGTAACCCCCTTTTTATATGGTAATTTTGTGAATTAGAAAGGTTAAATCTTACAATTGAAATCTCTGTATAAAAGACGCCTTCAGACTTTCTTAATTATATTGTGCAAGGGCTTGCCTTTTAACTGCTATCTAGGCTATCTAAGAAATATGTTTAGTTTCCGGTCTGTATCCTATAATCTACGTGGAAATTATATTTTGTCTCTACCGTCTACAAAAACTACTACATATGGTCTTCACTCCTTTTCATATATGGCTTCAAAAATATGGAAATCTCTTCCGGACTCTTTTAGAACGTCTGACTTTTCTGATTTCAAGCGCAAGATTCTACAGTATGACTCTTTCTCATAGTTAAGTTGTGGAATGTTACAATTTTACATTTTACATTTTAGTAGTATTTAGAATTATACTTGTAACTCGAAGATACTAGCTTATCTTTTAGCTACTCCAAATTCGAGATTAAATAAAGTATAGGTAGGTATGTATCAAAACGCACGAATCCCAAAAATCTGTATGGCGTAGGACTTTTGCTAGCGTTAAGAGCCTCGTTTGCTTGTCCTTCTCGCCAAGCGAGTGAATACCAGACTGCTGACACGCAAGATAGTGCAACGGTATAATCCTCTTCATGTAATTCACTTGGAACTGATTCGCAAGCGTGACTTTCATTTTGATAAATACTGACTAAGCCCCCGTTTCTTCGTTCCTTCTTGGCTTATTTTGAACGTAGTTCTTTGGTGTTTGTCTTCTCTAGCGATTTGTTACTTCAATTTAAGGTTTTGTTTTGTGACCATCTAGTTAAATCAATTCTCAATAACTTTAAAATTCATGACACAGAATACCGTGACTTTTTCCCTAAAGCTTTTATCTCCCTGCCACACTAAATCTACTTCTTAGAACGATTTTCCCACACGTCTTTTTTCCCGGGCTGGTAGAGAGTATAGATGACATTCCTCCACATAAACATTTGCAAATGTCTTAATTTAAACCACCCTCCTCTTTCATGAGGCCGACATTGGTCATGACCATATATTTAAAGAACCTATTGATATATCTGAAACGGGGCGCTTTTCTTGGTTTGACGCCAAAAAATAAATGAATGAACAAATGAAGGCTATGGATGTGAAGAAATACTGATTTTTGTCTTAACATGAAAATACATTATCTATGAAAGGAGACGTGAGAAAATCATTCTCTTGAAAAGATGGAAGTTGAGTTTTTAAGTAAGCGCTCTGAATATAGCCAGTCGGAACTTAGGAAACTGTATCCAGCCACTTTAAGATATCTGAACGCTCTATCAAAAAGCTATTTAAGCAATTAACCCGACTCCTTCAAGTTACCCTGGAGGCAATATCAAGATAATTTAAAGACTGTCTCCGGTTGGCATAATGAATTCCTGTTTCCAAATTGTTCGTCAGTACTTGAACGTATCAATTCGATTGAAAGTGCAGGCTGCAGCGAAGAAAATTGATTAAGCACAAGGTAAAACACTAGAAAATTGTCTTTCGAATTCTGTGTTGTCTTTCTGTTCTCGTGTTCTAAGATTCGGTTCACTGACTTTACAATAGGATTAGAAGAGACAGTTTACATTATTTCATTGCCACAAACCTCGAGTTTCAACTTTGGTACAATATTAAAAATTACGTATGCACTAGCTCTATTAGCTATTTCGTATTGCGCCTCAATGTGGATCGCTCAGCCGATAAACAACTTCGTATCGGATGCACTTAGATACAAATTATTCACTCGACAAAACCGAACAAAACTTGCAATTCATAATAAATCGTGTTTCATTCATTCACAATTCTTCGCTTGGAGTTCACCAGCCGTTTTTGTTTCAGCTTGCAAAAGAAACTATTTTTTTGTGTAGTAATTTTTACCCTTATCTACCAGTAGCACTTATTGAAAACGCAAACGACTTTTGTTGTCGAAAGCAAACTTAAGCAATTATTCTGAAATGCCGATATCCATTAATTCAACAGTGGCCACAGCCGATGACGTGACTTAACTCTCCGCACACGCCAAAACTCCAACTTTCGGCAACATTAACTTTTCAAAGCCGCTGATTGAATGAACACGACACAGTTTTAATTAATGATTCTTTGTGATGATATTCAACTAAAAGCATTACAATGAGATTCTACTATGTGATTTATACTATCTGCTTAGTTCCTTGACAGAAATTCAAAAATTATGGATGGAAGACGCTCCGTTCCGAATGCTTAAGCTTTCCCAGGACGCTTTTCGTTTACTTTCAAGCGAGACCTCAATCTTCAAGGTCATATAAAATATGACGTCTATTGAAGTACTCTACTGATTTATATTTTATAGGATTAATAAATATCGTGTCATTTTGGACTTTCCTATTGTTTCCAAAATTCCTTAAATCATCTGAACTCAAATCATTTGGTTTCAAGAATAACGCTCTACAATCTTCAAGTTACCTTTAAAGTGCATACACCGCGGAGAAGTTGGTCCACCCTCTATATCCCTTCACCAGTGCACATCTGACTCACGGAGGAGGACACTTGAAATACTGATAGTTTGACAAATGTGCGAGACATTGTACCATAGCCTACAAAGCACGGATTGATAGGATTTTGATCCGTCTCGTTTTAATTGTTGTTCAACAGACCCTAAAACACCATTAATTGGACCAAACTGGTGCCATGAATAGACTTCTTGATAAAAAAGAGATCCGGTGAATAGATAAATGGAGACTTAAACCACTAAAACAATGACCTCTAAACGTTTAGTTTAATTAATATCTTCCACAAATCGTTGTACTGTTGCTAGTAACTTTAATCAAGCGGTGGGGAGCTCTTGTATCTTCTGACTCCGAAGGTTCTGATTTCACACTCAAATGGTTCTTCTAGTTTCTAAATAGTCCGAATTTAACGAAATTAAAAGTTTTCGCCAAAGGGTCCTTCGAGCGATTTCTCCACCCCTTCAGCTTTTGAACAAAAAGAAGGTGGACTTACTGACGGAAAAGTTATTTACCGCTTTCATGCCATGTCGCCGTAAAGTCTTGCATTTTAGGAAACACAAATCGGTTCACAATCTAATTTTGGAGCCATGCAAGGAATTTAATTCATACCATAAAATTTCAGTCGTCAAGAAATCTGGCGTTTGTACAAGTGATCATGCAGAACAGAAGTAGCTGCAAACTGAATTTGACTGTTTTATAACTGTGGAGAATTAGCGGGTATGCGTTTTCCCGCGCCGCTTGGCTGTCGTGACTGCGTTGGTTTTGGTTTCACGGCACTCAGTTAAAGCTTCAGAACAATCTAGATCTAGAAATACCGTAAATTCTCCAATAAGACCTAATAAGTCCCCTAGAGGTCTTATTTATTTCAGGTACTTTGGGTGGGTGGCTCATCAGGGGAGCTTAATCAAGGAGGGGGGGGGGGGCTTATTAATTTAGTACTCAATAAAGAACTCAATATTTAAAGTGAGGAGTTTTATCCAAATACGACTTTCGTAACTTGTGCGAGGGTTCTCTGTTCCGCTATCGTGACAAAATTTTGCTTGTTTGGGGTATTTGAACGCATATTGGCCCGAGGTGGAGGTGGAGGGAGGGGGTGGGGGGAGAGCGAAGGGGAGTCTGAACGAACCAATCTTCGAAAGTTCAAATGCTCAGGGGGTTTCCCGTGGGTGGGATTTTGAAGTTTCGAATTGATCGACTGTAGCGTCTGTAGAGTGTAGCTTTGTTCTAGGAGACGGTAACATCAACCGAAGAACTGTGGCATCCCGATTTCTCGAACCTCCAGGGGAAACGTAAATTGGTTCGAGAAATCGGGTGTTCGAGAAATCGGGGGTGAAAGTACAAGTGAAGCAAATCCAAGGGAAACAAGGTTTGGTTCGAGATACGAGAGGTTCGAGAAACCGAGGGTTCGAGAAATCGGGATTCCACTGTAGATGAAGTTCAATTCAGACAGGCTGATCATCTATTTACTCTAAAATAAGGGAGAGACCGATAACTCGGCCTTGAAATGGGGTTCTCCGAGGAAAATAAGGAGAAGACATAAGTAAAGCTGCTATCATTACAGGTGTGGTTTTTCTTAAACAAACCACAACAGCAGCGGCAATGAGCGCGTGGCGAAACAATAGAGTTAACGAGTATAACAATACCTCAGCTTGTGCCTTTTAAAATTATTTACATCTTTAGCAAGCCGTCCTCTACAAAACAACAAAGTGAAAACAGAAACGTTTGCGTGGTTTGAGAACCGGCACACTAACGGCGAATTATTTTCCCATTATTTTTCTATTTAGAATTATTTTTCTATTTAGAACTCAACGTTTCGCTTATATGTTACGCTGTAGTTTGGGTTTTGGCGCCGTTGGAGATTGTAATTATATCTAGCCATTTGCGAAAATATAATGCATAAATTCATTTTTCAATAGACGTATTCCACGGAGTTTTAGTCCTGATTGCTTAGGGTCCCTATTATAGTGATCCAGTTTGACTGAAGACCACTGTGGTCCCTTGTCAAAGCTCTTGGTGTTCGTTGAAGGACCCACGTCCACGACAATTTTGATTTTTGTTTTGTTTTTGATTTTCGTCTTATGAGTGGCTCAGTTCGTGCGCTCTCTTTTTCAAATCTTTAACCGATGAGAAATCTATTTTTTCCATTTTTTTGGATCGTTTCATTCTTAAAAGCCGAAAAATGTAAAATTGTTGTTGTTGTCGGATTACTAGGCACGGGCGTCCAATGATTGTTCATCGGAGAGGCAGAGTAACGCTTGTCACGCACTACTGGCTTGTGACGTCGCTGTTACGCTTCGGAATTACGCATAACTGAGTCGTGCAGTTTGAACTGTCTTTACACAAACGAAAAAAAATGGTTCAATAGGACGCTGTACTTGTACGCATCTGGGAGTTTGGAGAGATAATTTGGCCCGCTTAACAGGTAAGATTCATTACCAGTTATATGGTTTGCATGTGAAGGTTTAACTTTCCGAACACAAGAGGTTTGTTTTGTTCGTCAAATATCATGCAGTTTAACCTACACAGACACTTGAGCGATTTCTTTTCTTCGGGTTTGACTCATCAGAAGACTTGATCTGTTTCAAGGTTTAGTGAGAAGTCGAATATGATAGCAGCGATAAAAATTGGTGGAGTTCTTCAGCCAAAGTGCAGTTCCCAAATTGCTAAGTAACCATAATTGCTCGCGCGCGAGACGGAATTAACTGAATACTCGTCTCCATAGTGCAGCTGTGCTATAATAATGTAAGTATTCGGTTTGGATTTGTGCTTTTCTGTAGAGATATTATTATTCACCCATTAAGAAATAAATTACTTCGGCTGCTGTTCTTGTAAATTCTTTATCGAATGCTTCCGAATCGACATTTCCTCTCATGAAATTCGACATTCGCAGTTGTGTGTGTGCTTTTGTACAGAATCCTTAAAATGGCGTCCATGGATACGGCCGATAAGTAATGCTAAATGCGTCCTCTTTCAAAATTCGAAGCCTATTCGATTAAAAGCGCGAGTGGAACAAGTTTGAAAGTTTTAATTTATCTGCAAAGTTACAAGGCTTGTTTTATCCACCTTGCTATGGACGGGAGAATGTATTCTTAAACTATGATTTAAGCCGGTTGTTTCCATTTGAATTCTTTATGCCGTAATTCGAAAGCATCTTGATTTTACGCGTTACTCGAGATTTTCGAAAGAGATCGTCCGAATTTATCTTTAAAAGAGGAAAGGAAAGAATGAACGTTAAATTAGTTTTATAGCTTAAGATGTCGTTTGATCCTTATATTGTATATTCAATGTTGTAGTTGACGCGGATGTGTGGTTTAAAAGTTGTTTCAATCTCCTGGTTTTTAAAATGGTTGTGCCTTTGAGGAATGATAGCGAGGCTTTTATTTATTTTTTTCCAAATTTTGATTAGAACGTTCGTATTGTAACTGCATTTATGGTTCACCGTAGTTTGTTTGTGGTTAGTGTACGCGTAGTCAAGAAAGAGAGCTGTAAGAAGGTTACAAGGTTACACGAGCTGGAATGATAGCTAAATCCAAATTGCCTCCTAATTAAATATTAAATAATTCACACAAAGTTGGGAGATGATGTTACTCTCCAAAAATTTCTTTGAGATGTATACTGGTATGTATCGTACAATTATGAATGAATGATTTTTAAAAGTCTGTGTTATGTACATTCTGTTCTCATTTCTCCTTTAATAAAAATGAAATGCTTTTTTTTTTCTTTGAATAATGGAATAAAATTTACATAATTATTTAATTTTGAACATTATAATTCCAAATTGTGTTAGTTAATCCATGTCGTAGAAAAGCCCACAAGTAATTTCTTCTCACTGAAAAACAAGTAAAAAGAAAGCTGAGGAGTAACTCAGTCACCTTTTGTATCTTTCAAGGATTGTGTCACTTATGAATGTTCATGTTGCTTGAGAAGGAGAGCCAGCTCTCTAGTTAAACATGAAGAATTCATAACTTTTCACAACTGTTGCTCAGGGTATTTAGTTAATCCCCTTAAAATTACAGATCTGATAAAAAATACATTTCCATAATTTGGTGTTATATCAAACTGAACTAATATTGATCATGATTCTTTTTGTAAGTACTGGTACATGCACACACACTTTCACTCACAGTCATGTTCTCAACACAACATTTATGATATACGAATATTTGATTGTGTAGTCTGGTAACTTCTCACTGGACCCTGCATGATGATGACTTCCACACAGGTTGTCCAAATGCCAGTCACCACTGCTGACATGCAGTCCTGCTCAGGAATATCCTTACCCAGATGAACAGACTTCACTATCAAAATGTTATCCTCAAGTTCCAACAATTTAAAAAGAGAAGAATATTGACAAACTAATTTATATTGCTGTTACTATGCAAAAGTAGTGATAGTGCTCTATTTATAAGCTATTATAGTCGTGAACAAAATAATTATTTCAACTAAATGTACATGTAGTTTTCCAATCACTGCCCAAGACCAAAGCTAGCAAAGATCTCGACAAATTTAAAAATTAGGCTGCTAAGGTTTGTGTTGATGATCGACATAAGACTGACATCAGCACTGACTTCTGATTTGGTTCCCCACAATAGCCTCAATGTTATTTAATCCTTGTTCTGCAGAGATGAATCATCTCTTAGCACTTTTGGTGCTGTTTTCAAGTGCCAATGGTGATGGGAATTTTCGTTTTACAAACACACACATTGAATTGTCAGAAGAGCCCTTTACTCAAGCATCATTTGGAGTCTCAAGGACAGGATCTATGACAGGGACTGTGATTCTTACATGTCAGGTTGGTTTGGCAAAAACCAATAATATTTGTTAATTTGATGTAGCAAAACCTTTTATTTTCAATTATGAAGTTGGTGTCAGTTATGTTTCAGACTCAGTATAGAACAGTATAGGTGTTACTGTCTGTTTTTAAGGTTTCCCAAACCCTCTCTCCTCTTTTATTTCTCTAATTTTAATTAACAAGCATTGATGGGTGCCAGCAATTGGTACCCAATACTGCAGGGTGGTACAGATTTGCCACTCACAGGGGTAGTTTTCCATCCAGGCACTGGCTTGCCATGGTTGAAGCTCCCCGGATGCTTCAGGCATCTACACCTACCTTATATACACCTATATGTACCTGAAGTCCTACTATTTCAGCAAAGCAGTCTTAAACTTTTGATTTTCTTTCAGATGAATGCTTCTGCTCAAGACGATGTGGATGGCCTTTCACAGAATGTGGAATTTAAGCCAAACCAGAACTCTGGATCTTGTGTCTTCACAATAGTAGATGATGCAATTCCTGAGGCCAATGAAACATTCTCTATTGACCTGACTGTAGGTGGAGGATCTGGAACCGTGGTATCACCGTCAGTGGCATATTTAACAATACTTGCTAATGACGATGCATTTGGTATCATTGGGTTCAATGAGGTAGGTAACAATGGATAAACTGTGGAGAAGTGCATGATTCTGTAACTCACAAGTTTGTAGCTAAAAGATAAGGCCTCTGGCTGAAATTTCAAGGTAAGTAGCTCAAAGATATTGTTGGATATCAGAGGATTATAGTTATTGTGTAATCTCAGAAGCCTTGTGGTGCTCTACCGAGCAATCACTGAAAAGGTAGCCGTGCTGTTTTTTATCTGCCAACAACCCTGAACATGTCTTGATTTGTTTTGAACAGTAACTGTGTTCACAAATTCATGTAGCACAAATTTTTGTCTCATGTTTATTAATTTTTTTTATATGCATGTACTAATGGTATGAATTGTTCCTTAAAAAATGGTAAATTTTTTTTGAACTTGGTCATCAAAGAAAGGAATGTTAAATTTGCTCTGTGACAGGCATAGAACAAATAAAAATCTGATTCCCCATAAGGAAATGTAGCTCAGAGTTTTGCTATTCAAGGTTCCGTGTTTTTTTGTTGGTCCATATCTACGATAAACCAAATAATGTTATGATTGTGAATTTTTCAACTTTTTATAAGCATAAATTAGTATTTTTTATTACTAACTGACATCACATGATCTCTTGTATTTTTCCAGACTGGACCAATTGTAGTGGATGAAGTGTCAGCAGGAGAGAATACAAAGAACATCAAACTAGTTAGAAAAGCTGGTCTGATAAGTTCAGTACAAGTGTCTTGGAGGGTATGGACATTCTTAGCTCATTGGGAATCATGCTCTAGCTCAAAGTTTTTTTCTAGGTTAAGCCACTTGAACAGAAAGATATAAACCAGCTTAACCAATCAACACCAGTTTAATTTTTGTGTTTTGTTCATTTTGAATTATAATCTGAAGCAAGGGAAAGTAAAAGCAAATTGTCATGTAGATTGCCTCAATGGAAGTCATCATTGGAGTCAAAAGTCTTGACTCTGATGGTGAGTTTGACTCAAGATTAACCTGTAAGAGTCATGATTCCGATGAAGACTTCTCTTTCAATCTTTGAAATGCTGACCACTGCTTTCACCAACAGTTTTTTCAGGACTGTTCTCTCCCAAGTGATCAGACTATGCAGTCAACTGCATGTATTACTCTCCGGTTTAAAACTATTAATTATTAAAAAAAAACTTTCTTATAACTTGTCCTTTACAGATCACAAGTGGACCTAACAGTGGATCAGATGATTTTACTCACACCAGTGGGGTGGTTGTATTTGATGCTAATCAGTACATGGCTAATCTTTCCCTCCTTGTAAAGCCAGATAATGTGAGTAGACTTTCTTTCCCTTAATGTTTTTTTTACAAGGCTACTGGTAAGTGTATGCTGTAATTAAGACAAGGTGAAAATTTAGGAAATACGATTTAGGGGGCCTGGGGATGGTTTACAAGGATAATGCTATGTGCTTTTGCTTGGCTTGCTTGGTTTGCTTTGCTTGGTTTGTTTCCTTTCCTTTTCCTACCATTAATTTTTTGGCCAAGTGTCCATCAAAATTTGCACACACAGGTATGTAAGTGTGTGTTGATAGGTGCCTAGTGATGAATTGTGCCTCAGGTACCAATTGGTCCCCAGTACCTCCTGCTAAGACTGAAGATGGCAGCCCTCATCTGTTGATACATGAATTGTATACCTCTATAGCACCTACCATCCAATACTATTGACCATTATCATTCACTTTACATATGCAGCACCACCCAAACATGAGTTGACAGATGATTGATTCTAAAAAGTTTTGGGAAAAGATCAAGGCTTAAGTTTACAGTTTTGATTTGGAGTTTTGGAAAGTCAATTTTTTAAATGTACTCAGTTTGCCATTTTCCAATTTCATTCTTTAAAGCAGAACTATCGAACGCACAAGTGTCAAGTTGAATATTTTCATTGATTATAATTTTAATTTAAAATCATAGGTACCAGAAAATGATGAGACATTCACACTGGTCTTAGAATCACCAACTGGTGGAGCAGTAGTTGAGACAGGTGCTGATCAAATCACCGTGACAATCTCTGCAAATGATGCTCCATTAGAATTTCCAATTCAACAGCTCACAGTCCCTGAAAACCAGTCTACTATTGACATTGAAGTTCATAGAGGAGTTGCAGATGATGGCATTAACAGGATTGGACCTGTGAATGAGGTTGCAACTGTAGAGTGGTATCTTGCACCAGGTCTTGCCAAACCAGGGAAGGACTATAGAGACAGTAGGAGTACACTAACATTCCAACCTGGTGATACCATAAAGAAGATAACTGTTCAATTAATTGATGATAATGTGCCAGAGCAAGCAGAGAATTTTACTATCCGTCTGGCAAATGCAAGTCAAAATGCTTACATCAAGCCACCTGGTATTGCTACTGTGATTCTTTTGCCAAATGATGATCAACATGGGGTAATTTTATTTGGGGATCATCCTTCCAGTTTAGATGAAGATAGTGCAGCAAGAGTAGGCATGTTTTATGTGAATCGTAGTGCTGGAACGTTTGGAGAGGTGACAGTTTCTTGGAAAATCCATGGTGATGCTGTAAGTTCAGTTTTTGAGAGCACATCTGGGATGATAACATTCTCTGCAGGAGTGAGTCAGTCATCATTTCAAGTCTCTGTTCGTTTAGACTCTGTGCCAGAAGAGGCTAAGCAGTTCTATGTTCAGCTATATAATGTCACAGGTGGAGCAAGGCTTGAGAATGCTCTGTCAGCACAAAGAGCTGATTTTTTTGTACAAGACAGTGATAATGTGTATGGTGTCTTCCAATTTGCTGGAGATAATGAGCAAAGGCTAGATATGGTGAGTGTGTTATGTGTCCTGCAAAGTCAGGGGATTTCATGTCTACTGAGCAAAACTGATGATCAACCTGTGATTTACTTAGAGTTATGTAGTTTGGCTAATCATGCATTGTTAAATGAATGCTGACTATAATGGTAGATGCATATTTTTGTCTCTTGTGTAGTGTATCTTGAAAATGAGATGAAGTAAATGTATTTTTATTTACTTCTAGAAGTTGTTCACCCCTGCAACAAATACAGTTTCCCTTCAATCAATCTTTACTTCAGTCTCTTTCCATCTTTTCCCCCAGGACAGTGAACCTCGTCATCTACTGCTTAATATAACGAGGATTGGGGGACTAGTTGGAGATGTTGCTGTAAACGTAAGTGTTGGCTATATTCTACCAGGAAGCAGCAGCAGTTCAAATGATAAAGAACAAGAAGTAACACTGACTGCTGGCTCCAGCAGTGTCTCCGTTACAGTGCAGATTGCCAATGATCAATTTATTAAACTTGGTGCTGCATTTAAAGCTGAGCTGACAGGAGTGGCTTTAAGAGGAGGAGGTGGGTACTTGATTTTAGTACAGTCTAAGTACACTTGAAAGCATCAAGGAAGCAAAGGTAGTTGTTCAAGCACATGGCAATGCCACCCTCCCCTCCCCCCCCATTTAAGTGATACACCTGTAAGAATGCATGGACTGTGAGATATAGTTAGTGCACAGTCCTCCTCATCTTAAGGCCTGTATACTTGGGAGCCCTAGGTGGATCAGTGTTTTGTGTTCTAGGAAAGGCTCTTACTCTCACATTGCCTCTGGATGGGTACAGTCAAAGTGTCAAGGTGACCTGACAAAATGTTGGTTCACACTTTGGGGTGGACACAGCTGTAGCTGGGGAAGGAGGGATAAATGATTTCAAATCCCTCCATGTGGCTGAAATTCGTATAAGATTATTTTATTAAGATTGGCATTCTGGTGTGTAAGCTGTCTCTACTTTTACCATTGATACAAAAATGCCACACCTTTACAAATACAAAAATTGTTATTTTTTTAAATGTCCAACAGCATCTGCCATAGTAAACTCAGTGAAACCCTCATCACCCAAGATTGGAAACAGGCCTATGGTCTACCTAAACATAACTGTTGCAGATGCCAACGGAGAAGTTGGATTTTCCACAGTACATCAGCAGGTTTCTGTTCAGGAGCCGGCAGGTCCATCATCTCGGTTTGTTCATTTGCTGGTAAAGCGAACTGGAACTGCAGATAAGGTTGTCGTATACTGGAATATCACAAGTAAAAGTGACACTTTTTTTGCTAATGATACTGGTCCACAGAGTGGAAATGTCACATTTGAAGAAGGTAATGTTCCTCCGATGGCTTTCCATTTTCAATTTTTTTTTATACTTAATAGTGTGTTTTGTTTTGGGGGCAGGATTATGATCCTCTCACATCTACTCAAACTTTCTACACTTTCTAGTTTGTTGCAAACTGCTAGGAATGGTACCAAATAAAAATCTTCAGATAATGCCATCTCAGTTATGGTACCATAATTATTGAAGTGTATTCTTAAACAGCCCAAAGGCACAGATGTATGCACATTTTAATTTTCAGTCTTTGATGATACTTTACTTTATCTTGAAGGTCATGATGAGGTTAATGTTACAATTGAAATCAAACCAGACAGTACTCCAGAAGTAGCTGAAACCTTCACTGTCAACCTGGTCCATGTGTCAAATCTTGACAGACTCCAGACAGGAGCAGTAAGTAGACCTTCTGTTACTGCCACTTCATTTTTCACTCTTTGACAACACCTTCCTGTGTTTAATATTATCTTTGAATGTCTTTTTCAGAGTAGTGCACAAGTTACCATTGAAGAAAATGATAAACCAGGGGGGACATTTGAGTTCAAGAATACCTCTTCCCTCTACTTACAGGTAGGTTTAAGAACTTTTTTATGTTGCTGCATATAAACTAAGGCAGGGGTCGCACTTACGCCTTATTTTTTTTATGTCGCGTCATAATTTGCCCCACAAATATGTCGCGACATTTGCATCAGGGAAGTAATGGAGGTCGCACGTAGGCGACATAAATGATATTTGAAACCGGACTGTCAACTCTTAATATTTCACGCGCGAAAAGAGTGCCAAATATAATTTTAAACAACAAACATATGAAATACATATATATGAACTGCGGTTATGAAACGTATATGTGCACGATCCTTCGCAGTAAAGCACTATTTAAGCAATAGTGAAAATCAGACCTGAAAAAAAATTCAGGCCTGTACGGGATTCGAACCACTGACCTCTGCGATACTAGTGCAGCGCTCTACCAATTGAGCTAATATAAACGGACATATATGTTTCATAACCGCAGTTCATATATATGTATTTTATATGTTTGTTGTTTGATTTATCGTCTACGGGTTTATGTCGAATTAATTTGATGGCCTGCTCTCAGTTGGCTTGTTAGCTCAATTGGTAGAGCGCTGCACTAGTATCGCAGAGGTCAGTGGTTCGAATCCCGTACAGGCCTGAATTTGTTTTCAGGTCTGATTTTCACTATTGCTTAAATAGTGCTTTACTGCGAAGGATCGTGCACATATACGGTAAATATAATTTTGTAGACATGAGGCTGGTCCTAATTTTATTAGCGACATTTCTTCAATCTATATTCAATTTGTTAAATGTGCAAAACCTCATTGGTGTGTACGCATTGCACAACATTTGCCAATGGCAAATTTTGGCTCGTGCCGCTCTAAACCGACGTCGGCGGATGCAGAGAAGAAGAAATTGCCGACTTAGATTTTGGGAAAAAATCTGCGAGGCAAAGGGTGAAAACGAGTCATCCCCATACTGAGAATAATTAGGTGAATAGTGCAAATTTGTAAATTGGTATGGGTTGAAATTCGACATAGGGACCAGATAAAACATTTGTCGAGAAAACCTGTGACTAAAATATTGAACCGATAGCTAGCTGTGTACACTTGTTGTCTTTGCAGAATTGCGAAAATCCAAATTTTTGCTAATATTTCAGATTTGATCGACATTGCGACAGAAGAAAAACAAAAATTGTTATTTTAAGGCGATAAGACTAGATATGGCCTGCCTCGAGGCAGGACATCGGCATTTTTTATCTTTAGGTCCTTCGGACATAGTTATGTCTGGTTGCGACAAAAGGGTTGCACTTGTCGCAAGCACGCGATGACAGATTTTATGTCCAATGTAAAACACCAAAAGCGTAAGTGTGACCCCTGCCTGAGGTACTGTATTAATGTAGGAGGTTGACTCCCAGTGTGAAAGAAGAAAGTGTCTTGCTTAGGAACACAACGAGATGACATGACCAGGCCTTCAACCTAGACTTATCTGGGGCTGGCATGTTAGTCTTAAGATAACCAGGCATTACTAAAATTATAGTATGCTAGATTAATCCAGTTGTTTGGTGGAAAGTTTATTACTGATTGATTGATAAAATTGTGATTGATAGAAAACTGAAAACAGAAACCAAAAAACATGTTTCTCTGGTATGCTTTGTTTTCATTATAACTCTAGTTTTAAACTTTAACTTTTATGCAAGCTTCAATTTTCTCTTCTCAGGAGGGTGATGCCTTTAGTGTGGTCATTAAGCGACTGGGTAGTGCATTGGACACTCGCTGGGTGGAGTTCAAAATGGTTCCCTCAGGTAACAATAATCGACTCTAACACACCAAAATCAATATGTTTGAACCACTGCTAGGAAAACTAAATTGAGTACATGAAGGCAAGGCTGACAGGTACAAACTTTGCATCAAATGAATTAAGAAAGCAAATAATAGCTTTTCCCATTGTTATTTTTTTGCACCTTCATTTTTAATCTAAACGTTTTCTAATGAAAAGGGAGTTCTCTCAGGTACCTGTAAGCCCCAACACATTAGGCCCAGTTTTCCTGGTCTTGTCCAAATGTGTTAAAGGGGTACAGCCACATTCATTGACAACATTTTTTTTATCTCAGGAGCTGATGATTTCTCTGGTAGTGTGAAGTTGGTCAGATTTCTGCCTGGTGAACGAGAAAAATCTTTTGCAGTGATTGCAAAAACTGATAATGTTCCTGAGGTATGCTTGGAAACTCATATCAAAGCTTTTTTAAAATCACTGAGTCAGATTATAAAGATGACTGAGGGGAAATTAAAATCCACAAGGATGTCAAAAAAGTACAGGACTTGCATCCTGTCATCTTGACCAAACAACCTTGGTCAGGGTTTGGTTAAACCCTGGCTTTAAGATTAAATTTGGGTAAAATGAGTGGGAAATCCTTGCTGGGGTAAGATACTGAAGGCTCAAAGCTAGCTTTGACAAACATAAGTTTTCAGTCATCTGTGTTTACACCCAATCTAGATCATGTAAAGATTCCTTGGACAGGTTATAATTGTGCAATTGGTTGAGACACACATTTGAGTCAGTTTAGTCTATGAGAGTTTGCACATGTATGAACAGAAGTGAAGCCTCCCAAATGAATAAAAGTAAAATCTTATATGGTAGTCAACAAGTATGAAAACATTTTAGTCAAGTTCATCCATCTTTCTTGCTTTGGTATTCAGTCGAGATAGAGTAATCACTTCATCTTGCCTATTTTCACAGACCCAGCTATACAGCTATGAATGTTATTCTTTTTATTACTTTACAGATCGACGAGAAATTTTTGTTGGGTTTATTCAGTGAAGGACCCGAGGGACAGAAAGGTGTTCTGGGAAGTCATACAACAGTCAATGTTACCATCAAGGAAAATGATGATCCTTATGGTGTGGTTGGCTTCAGAGCCCCTAGTCTCATCGAAATCATTGGTAAATATTCTCCTCTTTTGACAACTTGACAAACTTATGAAATAAGTAATACACTCAAACAACAAATATATATGAAATACATATATATGAACTGCGGTTATGAAACGTATATGTGCACGATCCTTCGCAGTAAAGCACTATTTAAGCAATAGTGAAAATCAGACCTGAAAAAAATTCAGGCCTGTACGGGATTCGAACCACTGACCTCTGCGATACTAGTGCAGCGCTCTACCAATTGAGCTAACAAGCCAACTGGGAGCAGGCCATCAAATTAATTCGATTAATTAATTTTTTTTCAGGTGTAATTTTCACTATTGCTTAAATAGTGCTTTACTGCGAAGGATCGTGCACATATACGTTTCATAACCGCAGTTCATATATATGTATTTCATATATATTTGTTGTTTGATTTATCATCTACAGGTTTATGTCGAATTAATTTGATGGCCTGCTCCCAGTTGGCTTGTTAGCTCAATTGGTAGAGCGCTGCACTAGTATCGCAGAGGTCAGTGGTTCGAATCCCGTACAGGCCTGAATTTGTTTTCAGGTCTGATTTTCACTATTGCTTAAATAGTGCTTTACTGCGAAGGATCGTGCACATATACGTTTCATAACTGCAGTTCATATATATGTATTTCATATATATTTGTTGTTTGATTTATCATCTACGGGTTTATGTCGAATTAATTTGATGGCCTGCTCCCAGTTGGCTTGTTAGCTCAATTGGTAGAGTGCTGCACTAGTATCGCAGAGGTCAGTGGTTCGAATCCCGTACAGGCCTGAATTGTTTTCAGGTCTGATTTTCACTATTGCTTAAATAGTGCTTTACTGCGAAGGATCGTGCACATAGAAGTAATACACTGTATGTTGTTTCGGAGGCACTTTAGGCAGCAATATTTGTGCAGGTTTAGTATGTTTCAGCCGTGTTGGGGAATTGTTTTAATCAGTGTTCTTCTCCCCCTCCTTCTCTCCTTGTTTTTCCTCAGCTATTTTAGTGTTAGCTTCCCTGTACCCTCTTTTGGGGGCTCGTGGCTGTGTTGCCAGTTATAACCAATCATAGAGGCATGATTCAATCAAGGGGTCGAGTACCATAGATGAAAGCTCTCGGATATATTAGTCTGTCAATTTCCTTGGAAAGATGCATATGAGAACTTAAGAATTTATGTTTCTTGATTGAAAGCAGTTAGGGATCGTGTCTTTTCTTGTTTACTTAGATGAATCCAAGGACAACACAGAAAGCGCCCGTTTTGAGGTTTCCCGCGACAAAGGAACCTTTGGAGTCGTGTTGGTTTCCTGGAATATAACTGCCAATAACGGTGGCAACCCAGCCAGCGATGTGTCTCCAGTGTCTGGTCAGGTCACTTTCTCAGCTGGAGAGAATTCCAAGTTTATAACTATTGAATCTCGACTAGACAACGTGAGTCCTTAATTCAGTTCAAATTTCTAAATAAGTCATTTTAGAGCCATTTTCAATTGATTGTCGTAAGAAACATGGGACTTGTTTGGTTTTGCTTCAGTTCGCCTGCTGATTGGCCCGAAAGACTCGCACCTCACTCTCAACCAATCAAGTTCAGAACTAAAACCAATCCCGGCCCGGTCACTCGCACTTCCCGCGCTTCAGGCAATTTGCTTGTTTTTGTTTTTGGTCCTTTTTGATATCTTTGGTTTTGGTCCTATGACACTGTTTGGAAAAGCTCCCTTTCTCCTTGCAATGGCTTAGAACTTAGCTAACGTTTTTTTTTTGTTTTTTTTTTGCAGATTCCCGAAGGAAACGAGTCATTCACGTTGCGTCTCGACAACATATCGAGCATAGCCAAATTAGCTAGTCAGGATTTACTTGAAGCCACTTTAATCATCTCCAAGAACGATGATCCAGTATATTTTGCTCCCCCCACCTCAATACAAGTCCAAGAGGGTCTGTATGCCAATTTAATCATTGAACGTGGAGGTGATGGTAACGATGCAGTTGACGTTTTCTACCAAACCATTGATGGAACCGCGACTTCTTCATCTGGTGATTACCAGTCCAAGACAGCAAAAGTGACATTCGATGTTGGAGAGTTCCAAAAGACCATATCGATTATGGTGTCGAATGACAGCACCCCTGAGGGAGTGGAGACGTTTACAGTCCGTCTTTTGAACTCAACAGGGGACACAGTGCTTTATAACAAAACTGCTGCCACTGTGACCATTTTGGCAAGTGACAAAGGGACCGGAGTTTTTAAGTTTGCTTCCAGTTCACTGAACAAGACAACACAAGAGAATGCAGCGGTTGAATTTACGTAAGAGATACTCCTTACTACGCAATAGCTTCTTACGAGTTATGTGTTGTTCTTTGGCTTACTGTTATCAAAATCCGAAGTTTTTTCATTTGTGAGTGATTTGTACTTAAATTGTGCAATTTACCTTGTATTTGCTTGTGGCTGAGAAAGGAAGCAAGTCACAGTAATATTAGGACGGTGAGTTTGTTTGACGGGGAGAACAAGATTCCTGATAAGAATCATCATGTGTTTAGTTAACTAACTACTCATAGCACTTCTTTCGCATACAGGATACTTATTGAATTTGTAGTTAACTTGATTGGAGACCTAAAATTTCCTGTATGAGTGAGATACAGCTCACCCTAAAGATACAATTGTTGCATTGTTTGAAACTTTGGCTGGCAGTCTTGGACTGTCAAAGACTTTCTGGAAATTAAGATCAAGAGGAATCTTTATGATTTAATAACTTCTATGGCATATTGATCTCTACCCTTTAGTGTCGAAAGAGAGTTTGCCCAGTTTGGTGAGGTTAGAGTGTACTGGAAAGTCGTTCGCTTATATCCCAATGGCACCACTATGGACCTGTCATCAGGCCAAGAGTTTACAGATGTCGTTGACTTTGTTACATTTGCCAACGGTGAATCATCACAGTCTGTTAGACTGAGACCGCTACAGGATAGAATCGCTGAATTAGATGAAACTTTTCAACTTCAGCTCGTCAATGCAACAGGTATTTATCTTACAAAAGATCTTCGTCCATGTCCTCATTCATAGATAATTTTTCTTTGTCTCATCAGATGTTGGATATTTTGTAATCTAAATGATTTACCTAATCAAACTCGAGCGCTCCGAGAAGAGCAAATACTCGAAAACTAACTGTCATTAAAAAAAAAAAAAAAAACATAAATGAGCATGGCTTTGTGGTAATGTACAATGTTCTTGAGGTACAACTAATTTTTCTGTAGCCAGGAGTAATCTCATTAATAGGCCAAAACTAACATGTCATAATTGACATAAGCTACATGGTATAGCTACCGTAACGTCTTTTAGCGAGTAATGTAATCAGGAGGCGTAGAAATCACTGTCCATGAAGCAAACTCATGACATTCGACTGACAAACAACTCTTCACACGACTTTGGTAGAGACATCCACTCAGAATGTTGAAAAGTCTTTGCTGTTACTGACATTAGGGCCTTTAAGATGTCATGCCGGCGCGCTTGGTAACTGGCGACAAAGAGTGAACTTGCGTTTCTCAAAATTTTTCATGTATTTCAATGTGTTTACCTTCTGTAGCGGCGAGCTTCATCTCTGACTTCTTTTTAGGAATTCAAACTGGTGAAAACGGTGTTATAAGCAGTCCTTCGAAAGCATCTCTGACAGTTACCACCAATGATGACCCTAATGGATTGATGAGGTTTGAAAAAAGATCTTTGGACATTCCAGAAGACTATAATCCTGGAATGAAAGCTACCACCATAAAAACTGTTACAGTTTTGAGAGATCAAGGCTCATGGGGAAGCATTAAGGTAAGATTTACGACACGTGGGAAACCTGAAGAGTATCCAGAAGATTGAGTCAACATTATGAGTATGCTCAGGGGCTGTAGCCTGAACGCTGTAGTACGTTTACACTTCAGAAAAGCCCACGTCAACAGCAAAAAAGAAATTTGTCTGTATGCGATCATTCTACCTATGCGTTTTGGAACGTGGTTGGAAATTTCCGGAATGTCTTTGGTTCCGACATATCTTGAGTGACAATTATGTTCTCTATAATAATCTGAAGCATTTGGCTTAAAGTATTAGAAGCTGTCCTATAAGTCTACGCCCATTGGCACCAACACATGTAGTTAAGTTTCCTGGAAACGCTATGTGTCATGAATGTGGGAAAGAAAATCTGGGTCTTCTGTGCTGAATCGAGCCCTTGATCGTGACATGATGTTTGTGTGACAATGCCCCACCATGCTAGTAATCATTTTGTGTACTGTACCGCATGTTGGTTCAACGGCACCTAGGCAATAGTGTGTTGTTGTGTCTCAAGAGTGCACTTTTACTTTTGTTTGAAGGTTGCTTGGGAAATTCAAACAGCTTCAGCGTCATTGATTAGCATTAATGATAATGCTTATGACTTGTTCCTACTTGGCTCAAAGATGTCAGGTGTTGACAGCCGGCCTGATCTCCGCAGATTAAATACAGAGACTTATGTGTATTGTTTTTATGGAACTAACAATGGTAAGGCTATGAAGTTGCGTTACACACTAACCCTCAGTAGTGGTGAACGCGCAACGTTTCATACAATACATTAAATTTATGCAGCAAACAGGTGATGAGAATGAACATCCTTATTAGATCTGGATACACGATCGTGATTGTTATCTTTACTGACTACCAAGGAAGCGTACGGCACGAAACATTGCTTTTTGGGGGAAGGGAACGATAGGTTAACTTAACTAGGGCAAAAGAGATACAATTGAAGTAATAGGGGTTAAAAAGATTAACGAGTCAACAATTTTGTCGCCGATTGCAGGTAAATGTCTCGAAAATTGCACAATGTGAGATTGAAAATTCCGTTCTTACATAGTATTTACCATCTAACCTTTGCTGGTTTTGTAATCACAGAATCATTTGTTGAACTGTCGGCTTCCACCAGTCCACAATCAAAGTTTAGTGTGAGGTGAGCATTATTCACATTGTTTTTTAAAGATTAGTTTGAAATTAGTTTACAATTGCACCATTTGCAAGAGGAGTGGCAGTCTTCCATAGTGTTACTTTCAAGTAAATTCCACATTGATTGGTAAATTTTAACCGCTCTGATTGGTGCATTTTGATCCTTGTTTTTTTTTTTTTAGGGAAGTTGATCCCTGAATAAGCGTCTAATCCTGTTCTAATGTCTTCATTCTTTCAGATTCTGGGTGAATGCTACTAA
The DNA here is from genome assembly GCF_964205215.1 of Stylophora pistillata. Classification (NCBI taxonomy): domain Eukaryota; kingdom Metazoa; phylum Cnidaria; class Anthozoa; order Scleractinia; family Pocilloporidae; genus Stylophora; species Stylophora pistillata. The sequence continues at coordinate 7,247,313 of NC_142522.1, read as the reverse complement.
AGGAATGTATGGATATGTGCTGACCAGTGTGGATGGAAATGCCGTGAACTTTGCTTTGGCTCTAAATACGACTGGATCTACTACAATGGCAGACTTTTTCTATTTGTCAAACAAGGTACAAGAAGCTGATAAATGTGCTGACTTTTGGAGATCATGGTCTCGTTATCGGGATAGTAACGCCGTAGTGAATGATGATTTCTATGCTTGCTACTTACGAGAAGATACGCTTTTGATTTTTCTTGTTTTTGTTAGATTTATGACCAAAGGGATCCAGAAGTAGCCAGGTAGCATGTGGAAAAAAAACAAAAGAAAACAAAACAAAACGAAATAAAAATCAAACGAAAGAAATAAAATAGCGCGAACTAAATGTAAACTTCACAAAGCTGGACCAAACGAACAAATTGTAATTTTGATCGGGGAATCTTAAGTAGAAGTGTTCTGTACAATTACATTTAATGCAACTCACAATGGAGAATGGAAAACATCTCTGGTAGATATTATGAGACGCAAAATCGTATACCTCCACTTTGTTTCAGACTGAGATAAATCTAGGCAAGAACATTGCAGACAACAGCTGGCATTTTGTGGTTTTCACTGTGGACGTAAATGTTGTTCAGTTCTATGTCGATGGAGATCCAGTCGGCAATGCACAGTAAGGATTTGAAACTAAGTTTTATGATTAAGCACATATCTATGATATTTAAAATAAAAAAAATTTCATTTATGCAAAATTCTGAATTTGGCACACCTTTTTATTGGTTCCTGCTCATGTTCTTCGAAACGTAATGGCTAAATGGTTAGCAGGATGCACAGTGGATCGTGAGGTCCAGGGTCGAGTCAGGGTTAGGTCATATCTGTTGTGTTCATTTGAAATATTCTCAAGAGCCTCTCTCCATCTAGGAGTGTAAATTGGTACCGGCAAATTGTCAGCGAAACGCGACTGCTGTGGAGGTAGTCACGGTGGACCAAAAATAACGTCCCATCCAGATGGAAGAGCATTTTATTCTTATAGCTTCATGAGATTCGAAGTCGTGGAGCTGGGATAAGCTGCAGGAATAGGGCGTCACTTGACTCGTAAGATGATGCAGGCGTTATGACGTACATCCTTCATGTACGGATGTTTTTTTATGTTTTTCAAGTTAAGCGCCGCGTGCGGAGTCTAACAGGCCACCTTAAACCTTACCTAGCGTCATGTGTATTCCATTTTTAATGACGATTGTTCTTTAACCTTTTTTTTAGTCCGCTCCCTTCAGGATCATTAAGTGCTAATGCTGTTTACCGCGTGGGAAAAGGACCTACCTCAGAATCACAGTTTACAGGATGCATCCAGGACATAACAGAGTATCGAGAGGTGATAGTGGCAAGGTACAAACCCCTCTATTGTTCTGATGTGAGCGACCTATCACTCTATGTAGAAGGTTGTCTAGGGGAAGTCTCTTTTCCGCAAAACGTGAATTTTTATCAATAATTCTTCATGATCGGTGGCCTAAGGGTAAACTGTGTTGAACTAAAAGTTATAACGCGTTTCACTGTCAATTTCCACGTGATTTTTGATACTCACCCTGTGCAATTTTCAATGGGGGCCAGGTGAGCGATGAAATCATAGCTTTAAAGTCAGCACCTTAACAAATTGGCCTCGTCATATGAATTGAGCTTGTATCATTACACTGTTAACCGTTCAATCTCGTTTTTGCCAGATTTATCTCAGTCGGGTTTAATTCTTCAAACGCTCCATCTCTTCTCGTCTTTGTCAAGTTTCCTAGTCTACTAATGATGAATAAAGTAACATGTTGCGTGCTTATTTTTTGTCGTGATTCGAGCTCCACCGTCTCCCACTTTTTTCGCCATGAACCTCATTACTGCACTTTTGGGTTTTGTCACTAAATTATGCAGTAGCGAAATTTGAATTCAGCACTACCTGTAGCCTCTTTTGTGTTTTTTTTTTCGATTAGGTCAGTCAAAGAAATGGCCAACTCTAACAACGAACTGACACCAATAAATGGCTATTTAACCTTTGAGCCTGGTGTAACACAAAGGACATTGACGATAAGCACTATTGATGATAACGAACCAGAAGATGACACGCCCTATAATGTAGTCCTCTACAGTCCTTTGGGCGGGGCGCGACTGGACACTAATGAGTTCTGGATGGATCTTAAAGGTAAAATGAATAATTATTTCACATTTGATATACCGAACAGCTCTAAGTAACGGCACTTTTAATTTAAAATGTGTATTCCTCAAACGAGATTAAATTTTAGTTCATTTTCGCTATTAATCAAGCACTTGAAAAACTCAGTGTATCTCACCAGAACATTCCAGTAACAATCTTTAAGTTCTACATGTATTTTCATTCCTGAAATTTTCTTGTAAGATGCACCCTGTGTATTGGACTTTAGACCTCACTTTTGTAATTGAAATGCAAACTTCGGACATTTCCCGCAGTAAAATTCTCTATTTGTAAATTTCATGCACGAAGAGGAAGAGCAAATTTTGTGCAGAGGAATTACCTCCAAAATCCAAGCACAGTATAAATATCCTCCATCATTTTTTCATTGTATATAACCCTTTTTTATCAATCTTGAGTCGAGCAAATGCACAAGAGCAGCGTCTACAGCGTCAGAAGGAACAGAAAAACACTGATGAAAGAAAAAAATATCTGTCTTGATGAATGTGCTGTCTTTTTTTTCTTTTTCAGTACTTAAGAGTGACAACGCCAATGGTTTGTTCGGTTTAAAGTCAATCAATCCAATAGTGATCAGCGAATCTACTAACGTTACTGTGACTATTGAACGGCTCAAGGGTCGGTATGGGGCAGCCACTGTCTATTGGAGTGTATTCAAGAACTCATCTTCTCTATTAGCTTCAGAGGATTTCATTATGGCCAGTGGAAGTGTGAATTTTGCTGAGAATGAAGACGAGAAGGTATGAAAATGGTCTTCTTCACAGCCGTTCACAGCACATTCATGGAATGAAGCTAAAGATGTATTGAATGAAGCTAAAGATGTGTTGAATTGAACAATATCTTATTAACCTCAAGTTGAACATTAGCGGATAGTTTGGGTCAGAGTGGTTTTGGCTGGGTTTAGAAAGTAATCTGAAATTGTTCATGTTACTCTCGGCCGCGCCTCGACCAACTCTTTTGTCTCTCTGGCGTTTTCTAAAGTTCCTGCGTGTATCCACACCCCCGATGTACGCGCTTTAAGTAAGAACCAATCTCTGGATGTATGTTTAATAACAGTTTTGTTGATACGTTGCTCTTTCCAGGTTGTGATCATTCCTGTAAATGACGACGCATTACCAGAAGTAGATGAATATTTCTCTCTCAATTTAACATCTGTTTCCCCCACGGACGGAAGCACTCCAACAAGTGCTGCAAGCCTCAGACCTGGTTTTACACAAGTTGATATAACTATTCGAGAGAATGACTATCCCAATGGATTACTGCAGTTCATGCATGCTGTTCCAGTTGCAAATGGACCAATTCTGCCATCTTCTTCCCAGTTTAATGTTGACACTCGGGAAAGTGCTGGGACACTTACACTTCATGTGATCAGAGCTCAAGGAACATTGGGTGAGTCGAGCAGTGTCTTGCACTGAATGAAATCATCTAGTCAGCTTTTTATTTGGAGCAATTGTTGTCCTCCACAGTCGAAGAACACAGAGATTATCTCTAGAGGCGAGACAACACCTCTTGGAGAAGTATACTCCAGAAACTGTATGGTTCTGCCTCCACTATCAAAACTTAGTTTTGCAATTGTGGTACTGAGAGATTTTTCATCTCAGGGAGTCTTTCCTAACTTGGTGAAATTTGTCTTTCAAAGAGGTGGAAAGCGATTTCTGGAGCTTACTTCTTCGTTAAGAATTTTTTAGATGTGCTGAGCATCTCATTTTTTTTTTCTTATTCGCAGGGAGTGTTAAATGTCAGTGGAAGACTATTGCAGGCACAGCAAAAACTCCAGAAGATTATATTGGTAGTACAGGCGCTGTTGAGTTTGCTCCTGGCGCTCGAAACAGCACAATTGACATCCGAATTGTGGATAACAATATCTCAGAGCTGAATAAGACATTTAGAGTAGAGCTGTTCAGTGCCGAAGGAGGAGGTAGGTTTTGAGGTGTTCACTGTTTTCTTTTTTCAGTAGCTCGTGCTTGCACTGAGTGATCCTCCATGCAGGGAGCTCTTTGCCCGAAGCGACGTCTTCTTCCCCTCCTGCCAGGAGGATGGAATGGTAGTTTATCACAGTCTTCCCCCCTCCCCCTTTCCACAAGAATTTTTGTTTCAAGCAGCTATTAAAGAGGGAGCTTAAGTTTCCCCTAAACTTTCAAACGTTTTCGTCGAATATTAATTTGGAAGCGCGTGTTTGACCGTTTTGCCGCCCCTCTCGGAATGGCTGCACATGCCTAATTTAGATCAAACTTTTCAACGCGAAAATTTGCTTCAGAATGCTTGCTCGTTTAACCAATCCACGTTTTGGGCTACAAAAACGTAAATGTTTCACCGTTTAGCTGGAAGAATCAGGGGATATGTGGTACATAATGTAACAAAACCACATTACTTGAGTGATCCTAAAGCCGGGACGAGATGTTTTTGTAGCTCGCGTCAACAAAATCTGCCGATTAAAGCAGTTAACCTTGATGAAGCTACGCTCTTCCATCCTATCAAGAAGGAGTTTGATCAGAATCGCGCTTTTTAACGCAATCGAGCGGACTGTTTCTTTCGGGAACATACATTAAAGGACAAGTATTTGATAATACAAATTTAGCAGATGCATGTACATGGTGTGGAAATCAGTCCTTCGAGGCAACCTCATTTGACATATTTTGTTTTCGTAGCTGAACTGAATCCATCTGCCAAGATTGCATTTGTGACAATACTTCCTAGTGATGACGCGTTCGGCATCATCAGCTATTCTCCAGACTCTCTCATCCGCTCTGTCCGTGAGGGTAGCGGAAGCACTGTAAGCCTGACTGTTCAGAGGACGCGTGGTGTATTAGGCCCATCAACTGTCTACTGGGAGGTGTCAAGAGATGGTGCGGTTGATGTAGAAAACACGAATGGCTTTGTTGTGCTCGCTAAGAACAGCAATAGCACACAGATTACCATTAGGATCAAAGAAGATGCTGTATGTATAGAATTTTCCTATACAATTTTTTCCAGTTGGTATTTTAGTGTTTTGATAACCTGGAGAGATGCAAATAGTTGTTCAAATGACGATCGATCATTGTACTCTTAGTTTTTGGAAGTGATTGGTCTGTTTTGCAGTTATAGTAGTTGTTGGAAGGCTCCGTTAGAGTTTATCGGTTGTGTCTGCTCATGTTTAATTTGTCGACAAAGTTTGGGTTGCTCTGGTCGGTTCGTTGGTCCTGTGAATGTTGCGAATAAGTCATTTGTTGATTGCCAATAGTTGTTGACATCTTCCGAGGGGGGCCTGTAGTAACCCGCTTTCGTATTGTTATTTTATGCCTAGGTCAAACATTTAGCAGAGCTACAGGTATTAGGATTACATGTCGATATTTATCTGCGTTGTGGTTGTTGACATCACACTTGTTGGGGTTTTTGCCAGTCTCCGACATTACTATTGTAACCCGTTCTTTGTCCGATGTAACATTTGCGTGTAGGTTCGTCTGTATATTCAACGTTAGTGAAAGCCGAAGTGTGGCTGCGAAGTGTGGTTGACGGAGGTAGCAAGGTTGTAGGCTCTGTAAGATATAACATTTGTTGATAACTTTTAAGGTAACCTGTAGAAATAAATTCTTGAATAAAAAAGATATGTTTTTTTTTTTGCAGCATCCTGAGCTTGCAGAGAGCTTCCTAGTCCATCTTAGAAACGTGTCTGCAGGCCGCCTTGCGGATCATGGAACACAGTCAAACGTCACTATACTCGCCAGCGACGATCCTTACGGCGTGTTCGTCTTCTCCCCTTCACAACTGACGATCAGTGAATCCAACACAACCGTGAACTTAACGATACAGAGGCTGTCAGGGGTACAGGGGATGGTCAGGGTAAACTACAGTAGCACCAATGCAAACCGCATACCTAATGTTAGAATGGCTGTGGAAAATGATGATTACGTGCCCATCGTGGGGTCTGTTGTGTTCAGTGAAGGGCAGATGAATGCAAGCATCAGTTTAATGGTGCTGGATGATAATGTCCCTGAAGATGCAGAGACAGTAATGGTTAATTTAACAGAGGTGCAGCTGGTTAGTGGCCATCCGGTGTTTCCTGGTAAGTCTTAATTTTGTGTGGTCCATCTTTTTTTATTTCATGACCGAGTTCACAATTTACCATCTTCCTTACTCTTTTTACCTACACAACGCTTTCGACGGCACTGTTCATCCTAGTATTATGGAGAACGTCTCGCATATGAGCCCAGTATTAGCCTAACTCATCGTAGAGTCCTCTGTAGCTCAGTGATCGAGCATGGGAGCGTGGAGGCTGATGCTCTCGGGTTGGATTCCCTGAGGGTAACTCGGGCTTTTTCTTTGTTCCACACTCCTGACAAGACGAATACCATATTTCTCTCTTTATTTCATGCCTTTTTGATATGCCATACTGTCGTGAATTGCCATCGCGAGTTTGCTTGTTAATATTACTTTGAAGTCTTTGTAAAGAATTCACTTTTCTTCTGTACATTTTGGTAGCTATCGATCGAATAAATTGTTCTAATTCGGTTTTATGTCAAACAGCACCAGAAAGTTCTCCACGAATCGGTGCCTCGCGAGTTGCACAAGTTGTCATCGAAAAGAACGACAATGCCAATGGAATTGTTCAACTGTCATCCAGTAGCGTCAGTGTCCCTGAACCGTACACGGGATCAGTTGTGAATATCACCAGAACTGCTGGGGCTTTTGGCACAGTAAGTGATCTGAATATCAATTTTTCATTCTGTTTGCCAGTTCACAGTTCTCGAAATTTTGGTTATGACAAATTTGGTATTTTATAAAACAGTATCTGATAGGTGTTATGTTTCTTTCCTCTCATTCCCGTTCTGCTCAACTTTTTATTGATTTTTTTAATATGGTTTTTGCTGGAAATGAAACAGTTAAAAACTCCCTGAACAAGGTAATAAAATGAGTGGTGAGTGTAATTTTCAAAATGGCCGCCATACGATCTGATGTTTCTCAGGGAGAAACGACAAAAAAAAAAAAAGCTAGTTAAACTTAAGTCGATGTCTCTTCGACTGGCAGTCACTCGGGTGAATTACGAAAAATTATTGTATTTAGGCAAAGCGAATGTTAACGAATGCCACGAGAATCACTTGACAATATTTCCCTCCTCTTGAGTGATGGAGCTTACGCGTGTACTACTTACTTCTTTACAGATTTATGTGTCCTTTGAAGTTGTTGCATTGTCTGCCAATGGTTCAGATTACAGAATTGATTCAAGAAACGTAACTTTAGTAGAAAACCAGCAAGAGGCTACGGTCCCTGTGTTTGTTATTCACGATCTCACCCCAGAATTCAGCGAAACGTTCCAAATCAAGCTAACTGGTGTCGCTGGTGGGGCTGTGCTAGGCACGCCTGTGGAGTGTACAGTTACCATACTGGAAAATGACTATCCCTTTGGCTTGATAGGTTGGTGATAGTCGAGGTTTTCGATTGAGAGCTGTAAAAGCAAATTCAAATTAATTACAACGACTCATCAAAATAGTTCAAAATGCTCGTGAGAACTTGCTGTAGAGCAAGTCACGGTTGGTTTTAGTATTGCATTTATAGCGATTTTTAACATAATGCCAAAAGTGATTTGGGATTACCATTTTTTTGCATTTCTTCGCTTTGTGATTTGTCCAGAAACTCTTCCTTGTATGAGTAACAGTCTGGCCAATAGGTTCGTAAAGCCTTGCTTCTATAAGGGTATTCAGAGGGCCTTGTTTAGTCCAAATAAGGTAGTCATCGCGACGATCTCATGGAATCCAGGCAACAATCTCTAACGGCCCGAACGATCGGAACGACGACGATCGTCTGTAGAGAACTGAGTTTGTGCTTGAAGCTTTGATCACTCCAATCCTCGCTATCACGTAGAAATCAGGCCTAGGACTAAGCCATAATCCTCAACCTATTTACTAAAAGCTATTTGATTTTCTTCTTTTTAGGCTTTGAGAATTCGTCACTATCAAAGTCAGTGAAGGAAAGAGACACTACCAACACAACAACGCTTCAGGTAATACGAACATTTGGTCTCAGAGGAGGTTCTCGAGTTCACTGGAAGGCGTTTTTGAATGGAGTGTTGGCAAGAGATGACGTCGAGCCTGTTGAGGGGAGCCTTGTATTTGCCCAGGGAGAAAACAGGAAGGAGATAACTTTGAATATTAAAGCGGATGCTATTCCTGAAATTTCAGAGGTTTGATTTCAGTTTTATAAATTTTTCGTGGTCAAATGACGATTAGAGAAGCCAATTAATCAGGGATGGGGTCGGATCCCAGAATGTTGCAGCCACGTTCCTAGTAATGTAATGCGACGGAAAGGAATAAATCGCAGGGCTTACTGTTTACTAATACCAAATGGTCTTCAGTTTTAACTGTTGCATTTGTAGCGTCGTCTTTGATTTAACTTACTTGTGATTCATTTTACTTAAACTTAAACTTACGTTGAATACAATTGAAATGATAACATCTGTGTCGAAAGCAGTAACTAGGCAGATGAGTAAAGTAAAGTTTTAAGCAATCTAAACAGCAGACGTGTTTATTTACAATTACAATGATAAGGTGAGATCGGACGTCAGCATTATCTGGCGCGTCTAGCAGTCGCTTCAGTCCATGTAACGATCTCACCTTCCCGCCCGTCCCACCCCAGGGGAGGACATCCACCACACAGTAATCTCGTGCGTGGGAAATTAACGTCTCCTATCCCTAACCTAACCCTAAATACTCCGCCCCTTAATCTGTAAATTGACTCTGGGTGACTAACAGTCAGTACAAGGCGGATAGTATAATCGCAATGAGAAGTACTTGTGTAAACTACGTACAGCTGGCCAGAGAAATTTATGAAAATGATCTTGGTACTTGTTAGTAACACCCGTTACATCTGTGTATGAGGGAGATCACATAAAATAGTCATTGATGCCCCCCAAAAACACGACCTTTTATTTTAACCTTGACACTGTAATTTTCATGAACTTTACCGTCTGGCAATGAGCAACTTCATTTCTTAACTTCCTTGCATCTTCCACGACCAAGGAAATTTTTCATCGGTCCATCTTTTTTCTCTGTCCTCTCTATGAGTCTTTTAATTCTTTCAGTTTGTTTTACTTTCCTCTCTTGCTTTTTAAACATTTATGTTTTTTTTATGTTTATTTTGTGCATGTGATTTTTTTTAAATTTTCGTTTGATATTTATTTCATTTGATTTTTCGTTGATTTTCTGTTAATTTTATTTGATTTTGATTTATTTTGTTTTATGTTCCTTTGATCATCTTCCCGAAGCCCTTGGACAACGGTTCCGTAACCGTAAGCATGTTGAAATAAATATAGTGTAAATAAAATAAATTTAAAAATTATGTTTTGTTTTAAATTCGTTTCATAGGAATAAACTAGAAACTGAATGTTAATGAAAGTCACGTTAAAAGGCAGAATTGGCGCAATATTCGTTCATGGTAATTGTTAAAATGAAGGTACAGCACTTGGGAAACAAAAGGATGAAAAATAAAAATCGAAAAACCGAAGGGAGCTTGTAACTCTTTTAGATAGGTCGAAGCAAACATAGCATGGTAAAAAAGAATCAGTAATTGCATAAAACGGTGTTTTATCCTCAAGCTGTTATTTTTAGAGAGGTCTCTTTTTAAATTACAGGTTTTAATTAACTTCATTCGGATCCCAAGCGTGAATTAGTAATGCCTACGTAAACAATAATTTAAGATTATAGGAGGATCTAACAGACTTAATAAAAGTGGAAGAAATGCAAAGAAATGTCAAGTCGTAAGATTCCTAAGATGGTTCATAGTATTTAGAAAATCATCGTTACTCTATCATAAACTCTATTATCTTTAAAAGGGCGAAGTTCTGTAAGGTGATCTATGCCATGTTAGTGAATAGCTCAAAAATCATCGTTACTCTATCATAAACTCTATTATCTTTAAAAGGGCGAAGTTCTGTAAGGTGATCTATGCCATGTTAGTGAATTGCTCAAAAGTTTAAAGCGGTGATTGTATTTAATCATTTCTCGGTTAAGCTATTGCTCGTATTTTTTCGCTACCTGCATAGTGTTAATTCATAGAAAGACAGTTAAACGAAATGTTATTGAAGTTTGATTCAGTGCATGGAGAAAGTCATTAATCTACGCGACCCTTGCATTGTCTTGGTTATTCTAGGTTATTGATGTCAACTTAACGTCAGTGGAGTTTTTGTCTGAGGGTACCCCCTCACTAGACGAAGCTACTCGCGTTGCCAAAGTTCACATAGAGCCTAATGATGCTCCCCACGGGGTGATAGAGTTTGCCCAATCTTCGTACAATGCTTCAGAGGGTAGGGGTGCGTCCCTGTTGGTCTTGAGACAGTTTGGTACCACTGGTGACATCCGAGTTTTCTTCAGGTTTGCACTGGAACATTGCGTCGTTACTATTAATGTGATATACCGTTCAGCTGATGTGTTTGACTAATCACTTCGTTTCCCAAAGAAAAGTTTAAAACATCGCTCAAGAGTATAGGCTTACTCAAAAAAATTTAATCCCTATTTGAATCCTAACCTTAGTTTGCGAGAAAATTAGGTAACGCAGAACGTTCACACGTAGCCAATTTTAAGAGAGTATTAAAAAAAAAGATAACGAACTGTAGTAGGGAGACAATGTGAACGAGTCACTTTCTTATTTATTTCATTTATTTGTTTTTTTTTAACAGTACCGTAGAGCACGTCGGAGGCACTCAAGCCAGGCCAAATGTTGACTACATTGCGGTCACAAACAGCTCTATCGTTATTCCCAGCGGAAATGACTCAGCAAATATCACCATCACAATCCCTGATGACAATCAACCCGAGCTTGGAGAAGTTTTTGACGTGGTGTTGGAGCATGTGGAGCTAGTTGGGCAACCATCGCCAGTCTTTCCACCCCAATTGGGCGGAAACCAGAGAGCTGCAGTAACAATCGTGATGAGTGACGACGCTCATGGTTTGATAGTCATTAAAGCTCTCAGTTCAGACCAGGGAACTGATGGTAGCCGCATGACGGTGAACGAAACTGAAAACTTTCTGGTTCACCTGGTGATTGAAAGGCACAAAGGTAATTAGGGCTTTTTTCGTCATTGTTGTTGATGTTGTTGTCGCTTAACTGATTGATTTAGGTCAGCAGTTGGTAAGATTCCACAAAGTGTTAAGAACGCTATATCCTTTGTTCTCTCGGTGCCCTTTCTTGAAAATGTGAGAGGGGCAGAGGCGTTTAACCGAGGGAGGAGAGGTGGACAGACCCACATGCCATATCGTCTGGAATTTTTGCCGCTCGTCGGACAACAGGAAACTGGAGCGAATTCAAGAAAGAGCTTTGAGAGTAATTTACAGTAGGAAATCTGGAACCTATTACGAGTTACTAAAGTTGGCTAAGCTACCCATGTTAAGAAACAGGCGATTTCAAGACATTGCGGTCCTTATGTACAAAGTAAAGAACGAACTTTGTCCTTCATACATTAAATAAATATTCCAAAACAATAACATCAACAGTTATAGCTTAAGAAACTCAGATTTTGTTATACCAAGACTCAATACCGTGACGTACGGAAAACATAGCTTACGATATCTGAGTCCATTTCTCTGCCCAAGATTAGAAACGAAAGTCAGAAACTCAGAATCTTTAAATACGTTTAAAACGAAAGTCCGAAAATTAAACCTAGTTGGATTGATGGATGGTAATTGTAAAAATTGTACATTATGCAGTACTGAGTTAATTAAGCATCCTACAGCGAGGGACTTATAGGATTTAGGATTTTAATCATAATTCTTAACTTTTAATTCACTATTAGTTAGGTGTCCACAATAAGTTTACGTAAATGTAAGTTAGATTTACCTGACACGTTAATAAAGTTTTTATCTCATCTTATCTAGTAGGAGTGCTTTTGTAAAGAAAGGCGGTCATTTGACTCATTCACTCTTTTTACGCATTTTTTTATCTTTAGGCACCATAGGCCAAATCTCTGTCAAAATTGAGGTGCTGCAGAATGATGCCTCGGCCGGCAGTGACTTCATAGCGAGTGAACCCATATTTACTTTTGCTGACAAAGATAACAGCAGCCAGAACTACCTGTTGACCATCAAAGATGATAATATCCCGGAGATTGACGAAGAATTTGTTATCAAGCTTGTGAATCCCACTGGAGGTGCCAGAGTGGCTCCTGGTCTGGGGAACAATGTGACTATCATTATACAAGCGAACGACGGTGTCGCGGGACAAGTGGGATTCGATGAGCAGTCGAGATCCGTTGTGGCCATGGAAGGAAGCCAAGTGTCCTTGTTGGTGAACAGGACTCGGTCAAATGGACGTGTATCAGTGGATTGGCTCATTGCTAAGGCAAACGCTTCATCTGACTTTACTGATGTCAGTGGTACCGTCGTGTTTAATGAGGTATGGGCCTTCAGGGTTTTTCTTTCTACATGTGTTTTCAATCTGGTTCCGATTGCGGGATATTGTCGTGAAGGGGTCGAATGCGGCCCAAATTGTGCGAGACTAGGTCGCTTTAGTTACATTATGTGATGATAAATATTAAGACCCATAAAAGTCGAAAGGCTGTTTAGATAGCTCTCAATAACTCAAACTCACCATGGGTTGAAGGCTGCCAGTGTATTGGGAAATTGCAGCAACTTCTTGCCTTCTTGTCTGTGTTTTAGTGGGCAGTTTAGGAGATTGCTATCTGTACGACACCTAACCCCAATACTATTTACGAAGCGTTTGAAAGTGGTCTTTTGACATTTACTTTTAGGGTGAAAAGCACAAAACAATAGACTTAACAGTCCGCAATGACAGCACCCCAGAAACCAACGAAGTGTTTGTGGTTCAGCTGAGCAATATTCAGACTTTTGGCATTGCTTCCGCCGGTGAAGCCAGTCTTATTACTGGGAAAACAACTGCAACAATTAGCATCAGTGCTAGTAACAGACCTCATGGCGTTATTGAGCTTGAAGCGGGTTCACGGTTCGTATCTCGATCAGACGAGCGGAACTTCACCTTGACGGTATCCAGGCTGTTCGGAGATATTGGTAAGACGGAAATCTGTGGTCTTAAGGATGCTGTTTGTTTAAGCAGCCCTGTGTACAATAGTTAAGCATAAAGACTTTTCTTGTGTTTTCATAGCTCCATCTTTACACGAGGCAGATACGGAAGACACAATACAAATCCGAAAATCCAGCGCAAATCTTGAATATTTTGATTTGTCTTGTATCACTTTTCCTTCAGGTGCTGTAAGAGTTTATTATGAAGCGATGCATGGCAATATCACAGCGTTACAGTCGAACCAGCGCCTAGCACTACCCGAAGAGGACTTTGTTTCTGGGAGGAGAAGTATTGTAATTGGCGACGGTGAAGATGTTGGCTCCATTCCCGTATGGATCAAGGATGATGAGATCCCAGAGCTTGGTGAAGTGTTCTTGGTTAACATCACAGCAGTTGAGTTGGTGAACCCGTCACTGTGGAACAACACCATTCCACCCATTCTGGGACATCATCATGTTTCTGAGATCACACTATTACCTAACGATGATCCGCATGGCGTATTTAGGTTTCCTAAAGAAAGGTAAACAGGGCAATAGTAAGGATTGGGCTTTCGACAGTTATTATTATTTTTTAATTATACTTATCGATTTAATATGTTCCTATCACAGAGTTTATGTCACAGAGTCACGCAATCCCTTCAGCCTCACTGTGCTACGTGACAAGGGTACTTTTGGTGAAGCACAAGTGAACTATTTTGTGCAAACGATATCCGCCAGTTTGAATGACTTTAACATAACAGGTTGGAGTGGTCCGGAGGTCACCTTGGTGTTTCCCAACGGAGTCAGTAAACAGAACATCACAATCTACGTGGCTGATGATTCTGAATCTGAAGGGGAAGAAACTCTTAAAATAGGCCTGACTCGAAACACAGGAGACACAAAAATTGGAAGTCCTTCCGTTCTCGATGTTGTTATAGTAGCTAATGATGATGCGTATGGATTGTTTAGCCTCGCTTCGTCGTCGCTTACGATCTCTGAGCCTGGCACAGGGCCTGTTACTGAGGCTGAATTTGAAATTGATCGAAGTGGGAATACCTTCGGAACTGTTATTGTTTCTTGGGAAATCCTTAATGTATCTGCATCGTCAGATTTGTCTTCGGTTAGAGGAAATGTCACCTTTAGCGATGGAGATACGCGGAAGACGTTTAAAATCAAGGCGTTGCTTGATTCTGTACCAGAAAAGGAGGAAACGTTTGTGGTGAAGCTGACTCTACCTGGTGAGTTAATCACGTGTCTGTGGAATAGAAGCAGGCAACTATTTTTAAATACTAAAGTGTTCTCGCAGTCGTTGTACATCTGTTTAAGTTGAATTCTTTTTACCATACCAAATAGGAAATGGAAGGCTGGTGCATCCATCTGAAGCGCTGCTTACCGTTACGGAGAATGACTCACCCTACGGAGAACTCGAGATAGTGTCCAGTACTTCGATGAGCAGTACCGTCGACATAGAAGAGGATCATAGCATAGTGAAGGCCAAGATCATCCGTAGCAAAGGTGACTTCGGTAGAATTACCGTCGACTACATGACAGTGTCACAAACGGCTGGTTCGTTACCCGGGAATGTGAGTTACTTCGAAAAAGTACAGCAGTTAAAGACCGTTAGTGCATACAGTTGGCACGTTTTTTCCGCTTTTGGCGACGTGTATGCTTTGCTTGCCAGTACCAACAGGACTGGATCCTTGCCATCTGCGGTTGATGATATCGGCAGGGGTGAATACTTTGGTTCGGCTTTGTTCCGTTGGCAAGGCGTTCTTGTTCCTGTGCAGGTAAGTTTTGGTGGGGAAAGAACTTCAGTAATCTATCACTGAAGGGAAAGCTACAAATCACTTTATCTTTCAAGCGTGCTGCATGTTTGAGCTCCAATTTGAATAAGACATTTATGTATAGAAACGATTTAGAAAATTTCCAGATGACGAAATGGGCAGCCGTTTAGCTTCGTGTATGAGCGCTTGTTCCACTTATTTTTATGACCAGAATATGAAAGAGGAAATTAAAGTAGGTATATTTTAGAAACCCATCATGTTTCAGACTTTTTCAAAATCATGGTTGGTAATTTGTTCAGCTGGCAGGCTAGTCTGATGATAGAGGAAATATAACGTAAGTGAAACTCATAATTTTTTATTTAAGAGTAGCTCATTTACTTTACTTGTCTTTTATTAGACCATTGCCACTGATGGTGCTGTGGCCTGGGACTCTATGTTGGTTGGAGACAAAGTTTACCTAGCAGTCGCTAATTATGGCAACGAGGGACGGTACGAGGTACACTCTAGAATATACACCATGGACAGCACTGCAAAGCTGACTGTGCTACAAAACATTTCCACCCAGGGAGCATCAGACATTAAGTTCTTCCGTCCGCCGGGGAAAACTGACATCTATCTTATAGTTGCAAACCAGCGGAATAACGCCGGACAGACACGCATTAGCTCACAGGTAAACTCAGTACAATCTTGGACAGACTGTGTGTGAAAATCCGTATTCCCCCTTTCAAGGTTGGATATTCCCAGAAAGTAACCGTTTCTGTGACATGGAAATTTTTAACTTTGCATTTGGGTGAGGAGAGGCAAGAGCCACGAATGACAAAATGTTTTAACCCCCAAAGGTTTTGGTTAATTGTGAGGTTTTAAGATTGACAGATGTAAGATTAACGAGGATGTTTTTTAATCGTGAGGTTTTGAGATTAATATGTTGAGGAATCTCTCTTAAAGGGTTAATCTTTGGACAAGCAAATAGGCAATTTCCGAATTACTTTTGGCTTCTTTTTCAAAACGAGGCCAGGTGCTCAACCATTCTTGTGAAAATGAGTTTAATTTGCATGTGAACGAAAACTTATAATCATATGAAAGGATGAGCACCAGGACTCGTTTTGAAAATGAGGCCACGGGTAATTCGGAAATGGGCTATTGTCCTCTGTTGTAGGAGCCTTTGCTCAGTCTGGACAAAAGTCGATTTCCCTTGAATGAATGTCGCCCAAGGAACTTGTTTCTACTGAAAGAATGTTTTTTTTTTAATTTTTTCCAATAAGGGATTTCTATGACGATCCATCCGTTAATTGAAATCTGATGACACAGCGATTGTGAAAGAGCCCTTCAATTTCATAGGCAGCAATCTAGAGATTCCTTTTAGGTTTTATCCTATTTTTGTTGTCGTTGAAGTTAAAAGGGAGACCTCGCGTGTAAAACAAGGATTCAATGACTTTTCTTAGTTTACTTTACTGTTTTCCTTACTCAGGTATATAAATGGCAAGGTGGATCGTTTGTTCTTCAAAGTGTCAATCTTGACAACACCCGCAGTGCTTCTGGCCTGGCGGTGTTTGAAACTGCTGGAACTCTCAAAGTCGCCGTAGCTTTCTTTAATGACAGTGCCAATTCCCAAAGTTTCCAAACTAAATCGCCCATTTATGAATGGAACACGATCTCAGAATCTTTTGCCTTGCTGCAAGAGATCGACACTAGTGGTCCTGTTGGAGTGGAGTATTTCGAACACAAAGGAAAGCATTACTTGGTGTTTGCTAACTCTAAGGCGTCCGTTGATGTATACCGCTGGAGTAGTAACAGGTTTGTCAGCGAACAGGTGCTTCTTGCCGATGGTGTCCAATCAGCCAAACCCTATATTATGCAAGGAAATGGTGAGATACGTACACTTTGCATTGCTTAAGGATATCATTTTGTGGGTTGTTTCTGGTTGTTGCTACATCTACTGCACCTCTAAGTCTTAAGGTTCACTGAAATATTTCCGCTTCCTTTTCAGCTTATCTTGTCACAGTTGAGAGTGATGAGCGCTTGAACGTCTACAAGTGGGATGATTCGTCCAAATTTACTCTTCAAAGGGTCGGTATTTAAATAACTTATTTGCCTTTTGCTACCAAAGTACTTTCAAATTGATCAGAGTAGACTTCTTAAAATTAAAGCAACTTTATAAAAAATGCCAAATACTTTTGAAAACTGGCGTTTTTTTTTCGTTTCGTCTCTGTCATGTTACCTTGGAATTTTATGCAAACTCGCGAAGCATGGCGTAGAAAGTCCTGTTCACAATTTAAATGTTAGCAGTCTGACTCTCTTCCAACCACAAGCTAATGAGTTACACTTACATCTGTCTCTATTTTTTTTATACACAACTTCTGTCAAACTGTGGGAGACTGACTGTGTTTTTTTTTTTTTAGAATACTACCCTTGCACACGCTCAGAGTGCCATCCCTGTGGTCCTCAATGATCCAGTGGCAGGCGAAATACCTGTGTATGCTGTGGCAGTGTCTGGAAATGGATTGTCTCCTCTTCTTCACCCAGTCAGATTATCTCCACAAGCTGACTTCATTCCAAGGTATAATTCCAACACGAACTCCAAGTCACGCTTGCGTTACTCTGCCTGTTATATGAAAATGTGTTTTTTCCTTATGATCAAGTGAGGAAGCGCGAAGCAAACGCACTAGAACGAATACGGAACGAGAAAAAATTATAAAAATATTCCTTTTCGTTATTTCGTTTGTTTTCTCTTCACATACCCGGTTCCTTTGCGTTGATGCTTGTCAAACCCCTTGCGGCTGTTTTCGTTTTCGCTTTGGTCGGTTGATCTAAGAGAAAAAATAAGTTGATCGAACAAACCACATAAAACTTGAAGAGATTTGCCTCGCTCCCAGTCTTAGTGAAGTTGATAGTGACGTTCAACTAGTCTCGGGGAGGCGCAAGTTCAACCCCGTCGAAGCCTGAAGTTTTTCAATTTTCTACAATTTCTTCAATTGAAGTTAACCCGTTACTGAAGATTAATTCGTCAGACTCTTTTATCATCCTATCAACTGTTCAGATCTGATTTATGTTATACCTATTATTTTGATCTGAATCCGAAGCTCCCCCTTTTAGGTTCGTGTAATGGAATCGCATCTACATTGTCATTTCAACTAGTTTCTACACTGTTTAAAACTCAAAAGCACTTGATGTGTTATTTTTTTTGTTACCAAGGTTTCAGTGGGACATTTTACTCAATTCACCAGTTTTTTTCCGTTTCATTATATCAGACAAGGACAGCTCATTTTTCACAACGGACAAAGGGAACTGGAGCTCGATTTTACCATTCTACCTGATACCACCCCTGAGAGGGACGAAGCCTTCACCGTGCATATTTACAACGCTTCGGGAAAAGCGATTGTCAACAGTCTGAAACAAGATTTAACCGTCAATATTTTATCCAATGACGATGCACACGGGCGAATAGGCTTTGCTGCCGACTCGCTTACTAGAGTTCAACCAGAAACAGCGTATGATTCCTTGGTTACATTTGAAGTGATCAGAGAGTATGGAAGCCTAGGGCGTGTTGTAGCTCAGTGGAATGTTTCTGGGAATTTCAGTGACGGAGATCTGAGTCCTTTGTCTGGAGAGCTTGTGTTTGAAGATGGCCAGACCAGTCAAAATATATCAATGACTGTCCACAAGGACGTGGTGCCAGAACTTTTGGAGGTTGCTTATATTAGGTAAGGGCCCCCTCGTATGAACCTGTTAAGCGTGCTGGCTCGTTAAGCGGGGCGAATGCTGTCATCTGTCCGACTAAGAAATTTCATCCCGGCTGCCTGTCTGAAATGTCAGCCAGATATCTTTTTAAATGAATAAAGGCTGATAGTTTCGAAAGAAACTGTTTGGGGCTGCGCGGTGGGAGTAACGAAATAATTTGGATATATCAACAAAGTTGGAAAGGTCGCCAGAGGTGCGACCTTTTCAGCCTTACAACCTGTTTTGTCATCTCTCTTTACCGGGCCTTACTGTTTATACAGGACATTTTCTTCTCGGTTACCGGAATCTGAGACGTGGTAACGGGGCTAGCCAGCTTCATCATCTTGAGAATTGCACTATTGCGTAAGGAATAAAGAATTAATCGTAATTGCTACCAGATCAATTGGTTGAAAAACTTTATTTCTGGCTTTCGATACCTGATTGTGGAGCTGTTTTATGCTCCTATTTGTTGTTTTGTTTCTGTTTTTTGTGTTTGATTTTATTGTTTGCTTTTTTAACTGGAGTTTTTAATTTTCTATTATTTGCTGATCTTAAAATCCCCTGTCTATTCTTTCAGACTCCTCCGCCTCACAGAAACAGGATCATCAGATGCAAACCGTGGTGCAGTTCTTAACTCAGCTCGTGTAGTCGCCATGTTGGTCATCCCTGCCAATGATGACCCATACGGTGTTATCGGGTGGAAAAACACCCTTCTCATTTCTCAAGAAGACGGTCCTAAGAACATTACCTTATCTGTCGACATCATGCGATGGTTTGGCGCTATAGGAGACATTTTGGTGTCATACGAAACTGTTCAGGTTCCCACTGCGAAATACAGTGACGATCGAGTAGCATTAGCTGGTGTTGATTACAAAACAATGAGCAATACTGTGGAAATTTCAGCTGGACGAAACTCCACGCAGATAACTTTGGATATAGCACATGTAAGTAAAGATAGCTTTGTACGTTGCGGAAAGGTGGGGTCAGTTCAAGCTAAGAAAACACAAAAGATGGAAATTCGCTTCAAAAGTACGTTGCGATAAACTACTGCAACTCTTTTTGCTTCCGTTGCGATCAATTTTCAATTGTTTGATGGTTCAAATAACAGCCTTTTATGAGAGTATTGGGAGGAATAAAGTTCTATGACGTCTTTTGTTTTTCTTTGTCTTTTAGTACAACGACACAATGTTAAACAGCATCTTCCATGTGAACATTACCGCTGTAACACTGAAGCAAGGTGTTAAGTTTATGAATTCTCCCCGTATCGATCCAAACTCTCGTTTCCTGGAAGTCGTGATTGCTCAACCGAACCGAACCGTAGGAGAACTCAACTTCGACCTCAGTGTTTTGCTTGACCCTGCGACGAAAACCATCCAGTTGCAAGAGGGAGTGGAGACCTTGAACATCACAGTGCAACGAACAGGAAGTTCTTCAGGGAATGTAGGCTTCCGGTTTATTGCTCGTCCTCTGAGCTCAAGCTCTTACACTGCTGCCGACAAAGCGGATTTCTCTCCGAGCGAAGGAACTGTCATGTTTACCTCAGGAGAAACTCGTGCCATCTTAAGAATAAATATCACCAATGACAATATTCCTGAGATTGAGGAGAGTTTCTTCGTTCAGATGAGTCGTCCTTTAGGAGGTGTCCTGATTGGTGGAGTCAGTAAGGTGGATGTCATTATCAAGCCTAACGATGCTCCATATGGACGTTTTGGGTATGTTATATAGCTCATGAGAGGAATCATTGATTAATATATTAGTATATACTAAAACAGTGGATAGCGTTGAAGGCGCGCTCTGATTGGCTTGTCAAACTCCGAATATCCTTTGCTATTTACCTCCGAGCAACTCGGGAAAAAATGGCGTCCCGGTTTGCATCCGTAACAAGCGAAGAAATCACTCAAATTAACGACGAAGCAGTCCCTGAAAACACAAAGAAAGCAACTAAATTTGGTTTGGTCGTGTTTAAAGGTAATGGTGTAAGTTTTTAACTCGGAGTTTATCGATAAAAACCAATGAGAAAGGTTTTGTTTACAAATACAAATTAATCTTGCGTAAACTCACTTGTTCACTTCCGCGCGTGAAAATGTTGGAATCGTTGCTGGAATGTATGAATTAAGATAAATTTTTGGTGGTGTATATTATCTCACTGTTTTAGTATATACTAAAACAACTATTCACCTCAGTGTCGG
The DNA here is from genome assembly GCF_964205215.1 of Stylophora pistillata. NCBI lineage: Eukaryota > Metazoa > Cnidaria > Anthozoa > Scleractinia > Pocilloporidae > Stylophora > Stylophora pistillata. Next base: position 7,226,456 of record NC_142522.1, on the reverse strand, counting down.
TGGCTAGCGGTGGATATTTACCTCGCCGCTTCGCGGCTCGGTAAATATCCACCACTAACCACCTCCATTTCGGTGAATAGTTGTTAATTAACCACTTTCTTTCTGATCTACACATTAGAAGGAGCAAGTTTGGAGAATTGTGATCTGCCTGGTATTTCCAATATCAATACTTTATTTCCTGGTAAATAAAGTATTGATATTGATTGATATTGATCCACGCTGAGAGACGCAAGCATAGCAGCTTCAACGATACTGTCAACCGAACGATTTTTCATTAAAAAAAAAAAATAATGCTTTCTCTCTTTTTAAGATGATTTTCATTTCACCTTTTTGTTGGTCCTTATGAGAAGCTGTTTCTCCGTTAATTTAGTCCTTACTGACTAATTCAACTTTTAGAAAAGTTAGTACTTGACTCTGACGATGACTGCTGCCCAGGTTTTCGAAACGTCAGTCACCACCACCAACAACAGTCCTTCTCAGGACTACACCCACCCGGACGATCAGACTACACTATCACAAGTTAGTGCCAATGTTACATATTAAACGTCATCTTTGATTTTCAGCTTCACAAAAGCAACATCTGAAAACATCAACATTGTACAGGAAGGATCCACGTTGCACCTTGCGGTTAACAGGCAAGCTGGTGCTTTTGGAGACGTGCATGTCATCTGGAGACTCGCGCCTAACGCCGGAATTGTAAATGCGAGCTCACAGATCTCTCCAATGAATGGCTCACTTACTTTTAAACAGGTAGATATTTGCTTGCAGTTGCACTGACACTTGTACGAACCTGAGTTAGGCTTTACTAAGAATGTTGCCGACTATTTTGATAAATATACATCGTTTTTTTTTTCGCTGTTTTCTTGGTCGGATGTTTGAGTGAAAAACTCCTGATTTTGCTTGAATAGATATATTCAAACAAAGACTTTTTTTTTCTTTTAAGTGGCTTGAAGTACTGACCTACTTGATAGAAGTTTAAACGATGATGTCTGTCATTTAGAAAAGGGGTCTTGTGGTCGACTTAAAAACGATAAATTTTCAATATCAGTTCATCAGCACAATCCTGCGGGAAATTTACTCGTTTTAGATAAAACGTCCTCTATGGCGAACGAAAAATCCAACAAACAATAATGAAAGGAAAAAAACAAATCAAAACAAACAATAAAAAATTAACGCCATGATTATATTATGTCAATGTCTTTAGGGAGTCACATCTCAGTTTATCACGCTCCATGCACGTGATGATATGGTGGCAGAGGTGGGTCAGACGTTTACTTGTGAACTGATCAGCGTCGACAATGGCGGGAAACTGGACTCAACTCTGAGTCAAGCCAGAGTTCATATCCCAGCCAACGACGAAGTGGAGGGAATTGTGTCGATTGACCCCAAAACAAGATTTTTGATAGCAGGAGAACCAATGCTGGGTCATGATGGAGTGTTTGTGATACGGTTAGTACGCGTCACGCCAATATGCTATGTAATCTTAAATACCTCATTTTAACCGAGTTTGAGGTCCACACTCTGAAGGTAAAGACCGAGTGAAAGGGTTAGCTATTACATCAGTATGCATATTCTCCCCACTGTTCCGCATATTTGTTATGGTGCTGACGAGGAGAACTTGATAAGTAATCAAGAGCTTCTTTAGTTGGCGATCAGTTCCCTCATTCTCGTGACTTTAATGTTTTGTTTAGAAATGATGCTTTAAAGAGAAATAGGTCGTTCGTCACTTTGTGGGGTTAAAGCTTTGAGGGTAGTGTTTTATTTGTTTTGCGCATTTTGTGACATACTTTGTTATGATCTATCGTTTAGGTTCTTACGTCGAATAGGTCAGTCTGGCAATGCTCAGGTCACGTGGTCGATCACTGCTAATTCACCTGGTGACGCTCCTAGTCCAACAGCTACTTTTAATGTGACGTCCGGTACTGTTGAAATGCCGAATGGCGTGACAATGGTCATCCTTCCTATTATGGTGAGCAAACCAAAAATTGTTATTTTTCGTCTTGCATCTTCCTTAGGCATTTCTGCAGACGAATGCAAAAGTACCGTTCTATAATGTATCAACTCGTTAGTGCTGGTCTAAATGGAGTTTGTCGGTAATAAAACCAACTTCTCCACCTTAAGAGTTAGCCCCTGAAAATTAATGTAATTAATTAATTTAATTTGATTTAATCATTGGTAAATCAATACATTTTTCATTACTAGGAAAAACAGAGAAGCGTTCCTTTATCAAGCCTTGCCTTTTTTCCATTTCTCGCTGACAGGAGTTTAGGACTTTATTTTGAGTGAAATAATTTTTCTTTAAGCGTCAGCTTTTTAAGATTTATACTTTAGGGTTTTGTATTTTGTACGTAAGAGAAGATATAACTTAGTCTTCAGTGCCAAAAGCTTTCGATGCAAGTGTTTGACAAACGGCTGAATTCTAGTGGATAGTCGACTAGGTTTTTCTGGTTTTGAAAATAGTAACGGTATATTATTTTATTGTTATTATTATTATTATTATTATTATTATTACCATTATAATTATTGCTATTATTATTGTTATTATTATTATTATTATTGTTATTGTTATTATTATCATTATTATTATTATTATTGTTATTAATCTGATCGTAAGCTTGTGTACAGTCGGGCGAACGATAAACGTAAAAATTAAAGACCAGAAACTTGCTGTGCATGAACATTTAAATCGAGGGTATAATCAGCTCGATCGAACACATACCTATGAAGTACTTGCACGGTCCAATAACCTTCATTGAAGATGCATAATTTCACTGATAGTATCCACTTAAATAGGTGAAGGACGATTCCACTCCAGAAGAGCTAGCCGTGTATAATTTTGCCTTGACTGGCTCCACCCAGACAAGCCTTGATTCGTCGCAGAGTGCACGGAGGGCACAGATTACTGTGGTGGCCAGCGACGACCCGTATGGAATCATCGAGTTCCAGTCGGCTTCAATGCTAAATGTTAGCGAAGATGTTGGCTTTGTCAATCTCACTATCGTAAGAAATAGCGGTAGCATTGGCGAGCTGTCAGTTAACTATAGCGTCTCGTCGACCACTGCGACCAAAGGAAGTGATTATGAGTCGTTTGGGAGTGGTATGTTAAATATCCTTTGTTTCTTGTGCTCACGAGCGGCGTGAAACTTTCCATCTGACTAGACACGATGCGGTAAACATTCAGCTTTACATACTGTGGAACGTTCGGCACTGCAAATTTGTCATTTACAAGAAGAACTTTCTCTTTTCCCCTCTGTGCGCTGATTAAAAACTGATAATGCAGTCGAGTCGAAATTTCAATTTTTTGTGATTAGATATTGACTCTTATTTAGGCAAAATTTGTCAAACATTCCTAAGGTGTATCTATTACGAGAGAGAATCTTTGACCTGTTTGTATTTTTTGGGTTTTTTTAAGATAAATCTTTCCTTTTTCAGTGCTCAAGTTCGCTGATAAAGAAGACCAAAAGACTATTCATGTTCTTATCAAGAAGGACAACATACCTGAACTCGCCGAAACAGTTACAGTTGAATTGCTCAGTGTAGAGCTTGTTTCTGGTTCGCCTAAGAATTACAGTACCATTGATGGATTACCTCTAAACACAGCACCTAGGATCAGCCCTGCTAAGGACAAGGTCATGGTTGTTATTGCTGAGAATGACGACGCTCGTGGAAACATACGCTTCACACAGAGTTCTCAACTGGTGCGCGAAAAGAGTGGAGCTGCGGTATTGGAACTCGTTAGAGAAGGTAAATTACGATAGAGCACTGGTTTCTTATTTAGACAAAGATTAAAATCACTTAGAAATTCCTTAACAAATTAATATGGTCGACCGACGTTTTCATTTTTCCCTCATAAAGGTGGTAACCTTGGAGCTGTAGAAGTCGCATTTTCAGTGAGGAACGGAACTGCCTTCCTCGGTGAGGATTTCAAGGAGGCCGGAGGAATTGCTCGATTTTCTGACGGACAAACGTCGACGTTTATAAACGTTACAATCATCGACGATGCTGTCCCAGAGCAGCGTGACTACTTCACTGTCAGGCTAGACTCAGTGACAGGAGGCGCCAAATTAGAGTCGCCAACGACCGTGACTGTTACCATAGAAACGAGTGACGACCCTGGGGGACTGTTCGGCTTTGTAAACAGTTCTGTGCTTTCACTTGTTAATCCGAGTCAGTCTAAAGACTTCAATTTTGTCATCCAGCGAGAAGGAGGAGCTGAGGGAGAGGTGGAAGTGAGTGAATTTTAAAATCTTTTCGAGATCGGAAATATAATTTCTCTAAGTAATTACCGTCCAAATCTTTGGTGGCTAGTTGTAAGAATTTTGATGTGTAATCTAAACAAGAAAAAATGGAGGAATAAAGGAGTAGGATCAAGGCCTTGCCCTTGGTATGATTTTATACCGTGTAAGTTCTACAGAGACAGTCTCTTGAAGGAAAGATTATTTTCCGAGACTACCGCATTTAACCTCAACTCGAATTGATTTCTTAAAAATATTGGTTTTGCTTCCTCCCCGTGGTGGATACACTTGTAATGTAGTGTAGTCGTTTGTCGTACAATTTAGTCACTCCCGATGTGGATTCCGACGTTTTGACTGCATGCTGCGAGTCTCTCTCGGGCTACAAGGTCAACTGGATAAGCCTTACCTTATGAACCATTATGCTCAGCTGTGAGCATAATCCACAACGCAAGTGACTACAATTACTACGTTACTACATCATGAACTAAACCTTTCATTTAAGGTAAACTCGAATTGATTTTGTTGTGCTCTAGGTGAGCTGGAAGGTGATTAGAATCCACCCTCCGTGCGTTTCTTGTTCAGTACGCAACGACTTTGAAGGGCCTACCGCTGGATCCAGTGTGTTTCCTGATCAGGCTGTGGGAGCCACAAAGACTGTTAGACTTCGTGTGAGACCTTACTTAGGTGAGATTACAGTTATATAAACTCAGTGTCTAGGACAGGAGCCAATTGTTCTAAAGGCAGATTATGCCAAAACAGGATTAAAGATGAAGCTTTTCATTTCTTTTCTGGATGCCCATTCTGCAGGCTAATGTCGTTTGCGGTTTTATCTAACGAGACAGTTGCAATTACGACGAAAACGTGTTCCAAACAAAACAGGTGTTGAACACATGCCCCTGGTTTACTGACTTATCGGCTGAACGGCTCTACGTGACCAAATAAGTCTTTGAGCTCGGAGGCAGGGAAATTCTGCTACATTCTTTTTTTGCCCGTAAAAGAATCTGATCACCAGGAGATAATGTTTTTTTTTTACGATTATATGAGGTAGCTTAATCGTGATTTTCATAGAGTTTCTCATAAGTATAAAGCAATAATTCTTTCAGTTTTTCAATCTATAAGTTTTGGAAATTTTTCGAATGTCAGTTCAATCAGCTGTGGATCCTAACAACCTTTCTTAGTTAACTTTTTAATTTAGAAAGACAAGAAAAGACAGCACTTCTAAGGAAAATGTCAGACTCATTTAACTGTTTTGTTTCTTTTACCTCATAGGTTTTGACGAACCTGAGGAGCGGTTCATTTTATCAATTTATAAAGTGTCTGGTAACGGAACCATTGACGGCTTGACGTCAAACATCACCATTATAATTGCCAAACATGGTTTCCCCAACGGGGTGTTCGGATTTCAGAGCACTACCACGAGGGCGTTCGATGAGCCAGCGACTGGGGTCGAAACTCGTCAGTTTACAGTCGAGAGAACGAATGGCACCCAAGGAACAGTAAATGTGAGTAGTACCTGTTAATTTAGAGCGATTGTCAGTGGACAGCCGAAACTTATTCGAAATTGCTTTGGCTTCGCTTGACTATAAAATCGTTGGTATTTCAAGTTTTCTTGAAAAGTTTTAATGTTCAATCATGTTTAAGGTAAATGATGTATGAAGGATCAATAGCTCCAAAACGTCTTTGAACGGCCTGTAAATCCAATTAGAGCGAATTTCTTGCAACCACAACCAAAGTAATGCCAACCAAAGAGAATTGCTTACAAAGTTAATGAAAGCCCAAAGTAAGAACAAGTAAACTGCCTGAGGTGCTGGAAAACCCAAGTGACCTAGCTTTGAATTTTGCATTTGATTTTTTATGAAGTTGCGCGAGTTTCCAGACCAGTTGAAGAGAGACATCAAGCAAAGCTAAAACAGTTTACGTTTGATACTACTACCAAAATAGGTTTCAGTTGTTTGGAAGTTTGAGGTTTAATTGTGTCGAGAAAAAGTCGATTGTGCGGGTAATTATATAGGATTACGCAATATTGGATGAACCAAATATCAAATATGTGGATTCGTGGTTTTTCTTTACTTAGAATGTGCTTCCAAAGTAATCGGACACGTAGCACACTCGCTCAAACAGAGCCTTTTTTTACAGGTCATGTGGCAGATAACCAGTCCAGTAGGTTCTCCGGGCTCACGTGACATATCAAGTACTTCTGGTTCGGTGACCTTCAATCCTGGGGATTTCTTGAAGAACATTCTCGTAGAGATCAGAGCAGATGATGTTCCCGAGCTGGAGGCTGTTTATACACTGTCAATACTGTCTGTAGACGGCGGTGCAGATCTCAGCCCTTCTTCCCGGAATGTCACATTTAAGATAAGGTAAGTGGGCAGTGTTTTCAGACTCTAAGCCTATAAATCTCTCATTAAAGAAGACCCAGATAACGGCTTGAGCTTTTTGAAAATACAAGACTAGATTAGGCTATCTATGACCCTGCTGAGTAGCATACGGTATCATAATCAACCATGGATCTCCACCGGACTTTATTTTGATGTCGATGTTCCTCTTAGCGAGCTCGTTTTAGACATTGCGTCTCCAGGAGTCTTTTGGACAGCCTCCTTTGTAAAATGGAGCCATATTTTTTGTAGCTGGTTGATCGTAGTCGGTGTCAATTCTCTCTATTCTAAACCATCCTTGTAACCTTTTGGTTGATTCTCGACTTCTTGGCTTTATTCTACTCTCACATACCACTATTTAAAGGATTCCTTCGAGTAAACGACCCATCAACTATTGCCTCGCTTAAATAGAGGGTGGGTGCCTGGGGTTTTTAATAGATGTCCGCTGAGTCTAGCAAGCCGTCAGATAGCGAGCCACCCCTATCCCAGACACACGTCGACGTCGACTAGTATAGTGACACTATGAAATGGTAATGGCAAAATGAGACACTTTATTTGTAATAAATGCTATTTTGTTCTGATTATCACCAATGTAGACCAAACGATGACCCTCATGGAATTTTCAAGCTTCAACAAGGTGCGCAGAAGATTCAGGTCTCCGGAAACAGTCGGCAGTTGCAGTTTTCTGTGGTACGCGAGAAGGGAACGTTTGGTGCTGTTGATGTGCAGTACGAGGTGCAGCACTCTGATGGCTTACCTGCGGACGCACAAGGAAGTATTACGGTGCCCGATAAGCAGAACCAGGTAACAAGGAGTAACTCTTTGAAAAAGATCCATTTTGTCTTGGCCGTGTGTTGTTCGTCTTTAAAGCACACGTAAAGCTAAGCTAGAATTAAGTAAGAACGACGGCAAGTGTGTCACTGATGTTCGTAGCACATTTTGATTTTAAGTGGAATATATTTGTATCTTACAATGAACTTAAGAGCAAAATGAATTAAAAAAAAATTGAATTGGCTTCTTTGTGTCTGTATTTCAAATTGCGAGGGGAATTTTTCGCCTCGATTTTTGTTTCATTTTCTAGACTTTGCTAAACATTTATTCTTGGTCTTCGTATTCTGCGACGTTATTGTAAACATTTTCAAAATGGTGCACTCTGATGGAAAGAATGATATTAATGAAAAAATGAATAATGGATGTGTGAATCAGAATAAAAAATGAAACTTTTAATGACGTCAGCCGTGTATTACTGTTTACCCAGCTATCATATAGAGAAACACAAATTTGCTTTGCTATAGGAATGGTACGGAGTTACGAAGGCGTTTTTCTAACCAATTACGCCCAGTTTCACCTTTGGGGGAACAGCGTCGCACGTGAGTTGTGTTTGTAATCGCAACTTACTTTTAATGTTTTCTTGGCCATTAGGGTTCTGCAAGTGTTGCCTTGACAACCTTCTTGGCGCTGGGTTCCACATTTACTATTACACTGACTGGAGTTCGTTACAGCGATGGTCAAGGTAATTTGTAACTCTACGTTTAGACGCCTCTATCCAAAAGTAAGTTTTGGTCATGGAAATAGGTAAAATGTGATGAATTTTACGGCTTGTCTTTCAGTTCCAGCCACTTCAATCGCCCCTAAACTATCAAGCAACTCACCAAGTGATACAAATGAGACAGTTGTGGTACCGGAGGATGCAGCTAACGCTGTTTTTAAGTTTGCTGATGAATCTTTGAGACTGACTGTGGATGCAGGTGCGGTAACAAACATTTCTTTGTTTTGTGCCATTGTTGACCTTTTGTGCTCGGGTCAGTGGGTTTCGTTACAGGGCTTTTAGTCGATTCAACTAAAACACTAAGAAGGTGATTTTAGACCAATAAGGACGAAGGAATTCTAAGGAGGAAGAAGATTGAGACAGATTGCAAAACATTTACTTGAAAAATACATTTTCAAATTCAAAACTCTGACTTAGGTCTCCTGACCACCGATGTAACCAATCCTTTCTGCAACGGATCCTTAGGAGAGCGCAGCACTGTTTAGACGAATTGATCACAAGACTACATTTTGGTCTTCTATGGTTTCCTTGTCTCGCGTTTCCGCTGTATTTCATGAAATATGTAGTGAATAGGAATCATAATGCGTTGCTCCTCTTTGTTCGTAGGTGACAGTGTACCGTCGATCAAAGTGATACGCACAGGTTTGTTTGGAAGTGCTACAGTGGATGTCAGGTCTGGATTTCCGTCTAAATCTTTTGATGGTTTTGCGGCTGGAAAAGTGCTTCCAGCCAGCCAATTACTGTCATTTACTGGATCGAAGAAGGAGGATTCGTTCTCTGTTCAGGTAAGTATCTTTAAAAAGCATGCGAGTCGCCAGTGTGTCATATTGACTTTGCATTATAGCTGAAATAACTGGTTTGCGGATGAGAGAAAGTAAGGAACTGCATTCTCTTACTGAAGGTATCTACTTGCAGAAACGGTCGGTGCCAAAAGACGTAGTTTTTTGTAACTTGTGATGCAGGCAGTTTTTCATGCGCACGCGCACGATAGAGCAACGTTCATTTTCTCTTTCCTCTTGGGACACTGCCCGCTCGATGTTTTTTCTTTACTACGTTTTGTTCCGAGTTATGTTATTAATTTTAAACACAGTATATAGTTTTTGCAACTAGTGTTACTCTGTTCTAGATATGGGATTGCTTTAAAAATGAATTTTTATCCACTCGCTTCGAGAAATTGGAGTTTCATATGTCAGAGTGTAAGTCTTTTTGTAGCGGGTAGCGGTTGGAATTTTTCTCTCGCTTTTGCAATTAGTTAGTTTATATCATTCACTTTTCTGGGAGCACCCTTCTCAGTGAAGACACTTGTAGCATTTGTTACACAGTGATTTATCTTTTCCTGTGTTTGTTGTTAGGTTTATCCAGTGCTTGTCCCTGATAAAAAGCTGGTTTATTCCGTGTACCTGGCCTCTGCAAAAACTCCAAATGCTGTCCCAGGGGGCGCAGCGGTCATGTTTGGAGCCAGCCAGACAGCACTCATTGAGTACAGCGGAGTCGTCCAAGTTGCTCCTGACTCGCAACATCTAGCAACTTCTGAAGGTGGAAAGGTAAACATTTCTGTGGAATAGTATTACCTTTCGTATTTCTTCGTTGTCTGCCATACAATTCTTATAATGTTCGTCCTAGGAATTTGGTTTTGATTAACTGATAATTTCCTAATTGATAGTTTTCTGTATTCTCTTTACTTGTCTGCTTAATACTGAACAGATATTGTTGGGAGAGATTCTGTCTTGGTCGTTCACAGGAGTTAAAAGGTTTTAGTTCTGACCGAGGTTGTTGTGACGTGTTTTTTAGAAGGAACCTGTACTGTTATAGGCTCTCTCTTCACTTGGAAGTAAGAGTGAGAAGTGGCAGATTGTCAGGGGGGAATCTTACGAAATTCTAAAGTGGGGGGGGGGGGTGGGTGGGTGGGGAGAGACTAAGGAGAGCAAGGACCTAGGGCACTAGCAGTACTCACATTAGAGACTGGTAACCATATAGGCCGTATTTAACTTTAGATTACTTTCTGTAGGTAACATGCAGAGTCGTCCGTCAGTTTAGTGTGTTAGGCGCAATTAAGGTGGATTACACCTTCCAAGGTTCCTCTGGTAGTATCAACATGGCAAATGGCGAATACACTAAAGAATTTGAAGTTACGGTGAACGATGGCAATTCTAATCCGCAGAAAGATCGCGCACTCTTCCTGAATTTAACTTCAGTAACTGGAAGTATGTATTTCTTTACTATCTTGATGAATTACGTCCGTTTATGTTCAAACAGTTGCTTCTAGAATCGTTTTTAAGGTTGAATAAACTTTCTTCTTTTCTCTTTTGACAAAAAAAGCTCCTCTTTCTGGTGGTCAGTTTTAGTATAGTTATTTTGAAAGCGGGTGACATTTGTGGGGTGGTGTTTTCTCGAATTCATGACTAACCAAGTTACGCTCTGCCGGGTTTTAGAGGGCCTCACTTTTAATCTCTGACTTTTTCAGGCGGTTCACCTCGTCTGGGCGTGAACAGGACGGTGGTTATAACAGTCAAAGACAATGACGACCCTCAGGGAATCTTCAGTTTCAGCAATACTCGTATCACAGTCCCAGAAAACGCGACTAGTGGTAAATCTCGAATGGTGGAGCTGGAAGTGCGTCGGACCAAGGGGACATTTGGCGCTGTGTCTGTCCTTGTAAGGACTGTCGGGGGTGGGGAAGGTTGGAGCCCCTCTGTACAGTCATTGAAAGAAGCCGTTTCAGCGAAAAAGGGAGAGAAGAACGCCACGGCTGGGCCGGATTATGTGCAGCTCTCAACAAGAGTGAACTTTCCCGTAAGAGTTTTTCTATTTCATGTTATAACATAACCAAAGTAAAGCGCGCGCTCTGATTGGTCAATTTAGCGTCCCCCATTTGCCCATGGGTGTACGCTGCTGACGTGAGCAAATGCAAAGACTATTTTTCCGCGCGCGCTTGTTTTTTCTGGTCGCGTAAGATTTGTTAAATAAAAGGGAATTCTTTAGCTACAATGTATCGATGTTATGTTATAAAACAAATGGTAAACACCACAGCGTACACTATTGAGTTAAGGATGCACTTGGGAGGTTTGGTAAGCACTCAAGAAGCTAGAGTTGCTCTCGGCTATCGCCTCGAGCGACTCTTAGGCTTCTTTCGTACTTAGCAACCTCCCGCGTGCATTCATAACTCAGTAGCGTACGCTGTGGTGTTTACCATTTGTTAATTCTTGAGATATTTGTGAAAAATTAACAGGTCGTACAGTAGATTGAAAACTTTAAAACGAAAGTGATTTTCCTTCTTTATCGCCTTATGGGACGTTTTTGTCAATTTTGTAGGCTGAAGACCCGATACCAGCCAATGGACAAGTAAGAAAAGTACAGTTGGAGATCAAAGATGATGAACTGCCGGAACCGGAAGAACAGATTTTGGTTTACTTGACAGATGCTACCGGAGGAGCCAGAGTTGCCACTGATTCCGACATCGGGCTCCAGGTAAACAAAAAATACACCGCTAGTCAAGTTTTGTTTAGTGATGAAGGCAATTTGACATGTATTTTGTTTGTGTTTAGTCTTGGGCCACAATCACTGTTGAAGGCAATGATTTGATGAACGGCGAGATAGGATTCGTGCCTGGATCTCAGTCAGCAACTGTGGATGAGGATGGACCGAGGAGATCAGCCACACTCAAAGTTCAAAGATCGAAAGCCACGTTCGGTGAAGTTCAGGTATGCAACTCTAAGTATTTGAAAAGAAAGGTGTAAACCTAGCCCTGTAACACTGACTGTTACCTGCACGGAGAGTTGCTCATATTTATGTTAAAAAAAAAAAAACAGCTCCATTTCTTTTTCTCGCTGTCGTATTGTCCTCTTTTTTCCACGAATTCTCCGTTACTATTAACTCAACTTTAGTGGTTCATTCTCTCACTTTGAAGGATTTATGGATGGATACTTTCCCTCTTCTTTTCTTCACATTTCAATTCCTTGGTTAACAGCCACCCTCCCAACTGATAAATCTCTTTGTTTCTTATATCTCTTTACTCTGCTATTCTTTGTCGGCTTTTTGTCGCAAAGGTCTCTTTCTGTCAACCTGGTTGTCTTCCGGATTCTCTAGTGGTAGGTAACGTCGCCTTTTCATATCTTTCTTGCTCTTGTTGAAATTCCATGACATTTCCACGACCTCATTCAAATTGTAACCAACTTTCAAACGGTTTCCGTCCATGGTATGATTGGAAAGATTACATAACGGGGTACACTGCCGAATTGGCGTCTTTTGCTGCAAATATAAAACTCTGAAGATGAGCTAACACTCAAAACGTCAGTTGTAGAAACTCTCTTCGGTGGCCAATTTTCATTATCAACTCAGCTGATAAAACCGAACTCCCCACCGACACGGCATCACATTTTCTTGACAAACTTATCCCCTGCACTTTTTTCTTGTTGACTCTCCTTTTTTTACTTTTCTGTCTTCTAATAACTAGAGACAACCTTCTCTTGCAAAATGTTTAATGATGTGTTTGGCTATCCTTGTTTTGGCTGTTGTATAATTGCGCTCTGTTTTCAATTTTAATGGTCATTTTAAAAACAGTCATGTTTCTATTTTCCTTGGAAAAGCTGGAGGGATTATTTGTTAATTAGAAGTTAGGAGCCGATGGCTATATACCTAACTGGCACGACTTATGTTTGACTAACGAATTTTGATACTGGAGAGAGCATACTTATTTGCAATCGATATTTCTTGTGCCAAGGTTTCATGGAGTGTTCGTGAAAGCGAGTTTCGCGACCAGGTCGAAGCGTCTGAAGGAAGAGTTAAATTTGCTAGTGGCGCACAGCAGCAAGATCTTGTCGTCACTCTGAAAAACGATGCTGTGAGTATTCCTTAAATGTAAGATGTATTGATCAGTTGGCTGGCAGCTCCCCTCTCCCCACTCCCCCTCATGGTATTGCGTAAAGCTAACCTCAAGTCTATCGTGATGTTTTGACTAAAAAGCATTGCAAGAAATAATACTATCGCGAAGAGGTTTGGTTTAGACCACCCTTTCCTTGCTTCTAGTGTTGTCTATGGGTCTTTTTTTTTCTGGAATCATTTCGGACGAAATCTCGATTGCTTTCCAGATACCTGAGCGAGCCTCCAAATTTCATGTCGATTTAAACGGTATTGTGAGTGGCAGCCAAGCACGGATTAATCCTCAGTTCCGTTCTGCGGTTATCAATGTTCTGGAGAGTGACTACCCTAATGGAACCGTTGCCTTCCACAAGGACACCGTGTAAGTTATTCTCCCGGTTTATTAGTGGTTTATTCAAATATTAACATATCAGATGCGTTATCAAGTGATCCTATCGTAAGATTAAGTTTGACCAAGTTGATAGCACATCATAGTTTGATAATTTGCAGTTTGAGGAGGATAATACTCTGAATCGGTCCAGTATGGTTACGGATCATGTCATGATTGAAGTTCCTGTTTTTTTCTCTGTTTAGCTACACTACTGTCGACAAGTCTGCTACCGAAATCTCTCTTCAGGTTATCCGGGACCACGGGAAAGACAACGACGTCACGGTTTACTTTAAAACGCGCGATCTCCCTGATAGATTCACTTCAAAGCCAGGCCTGGAGACTTCTCAAGCGTTGGCTGGACAAGATTACGAGAAGCCTACTGCCACTTCCATTAGATTCGCAAAAGGAGAAGTAAGTTTGTTGGCTCTTTAAGTGTTTGAAAGCGACAATATTTTTTTAAACACTATAAGTCAGAGATTGGTAAGTAATGATGTTGTGCATGCTTGTGCCATGAATTTTCCTGGAAAAAGAACGTTGTCAGTCCCGAGCGCTTCTCGTGGGATCTGAGTTGTAAGATGACGAAGAAAGAGGATGTTTAAGTAAACACTTTCCTTTTCCCCTCAACCCAAATTGTTTTCTTTGACTTTTACAAGTGGCAATCGATTAAAGGTGGGAAGTGGGAGTCGAATGCGCAGGATCAGTTAACTATCACTCGACCCCCAGTAAGAAAGTGTTTTCATGTATTAGAGGCACAGGCAAATTCCTACTTAGAGAACTCGACTTTGCTAATATCATATTTTCGAGAGTAGGGGTGCAATGTCGCGACATTTTTTTAAGCGAAGAAGAATAGTTAACGAAGCATTAAATGTTTTTCTTCCAGACGTCGCAGCTTATCACAATCGCTTTAACTCCAAGAGAGGCTTCCCCCACAAAGTACCCAAAAGCCTTTGAGGTCGTTTTGCTGAACGCTACTGGAGGAGCAAAGTTAGTTGCTGTTTAGGAGTTTTCAAATACATAAATCTAGTTCTTTATAAATTTTCCGTCATAACATTCAAACAGCGAGTCATAATTGACACACTAAGCAGTTTAAGGTGGCTCTGTGGGATGCACCGGTCATCGTTTCTGGGTCTTGGTGTTTTCAAATGGTAATTATCTCCATTCTTCTTTTCAGGATCCTGAACGACAGTACATCCTTGGTGACGATTTCAGACGACAAAGAGACAACGACGTTCCTCAAATTGCGAGCATTAGCCATTCAGACTCCACTTTCTGATGACAAGATCGACGAGTAAGAATTTCCTTTGACTACCATAGGTGCTTACGTAAAGATCTAATTCATAGAGCAATTTTCAATCGAGCTTCGAAAGAAATGCGAGGTTGCATCGGTTTTAATTACTTCGCTCTTTGTTTGGTCCGGAAAACTCTCTCAACCAATCAGATAGTGAATTAGAACTAATCAGGAATTGATTACCCGCGTTTTCCCGCGCTTTATTATACAGTTTGGTTGTGTTTACTTTGGGTTCTCAGTGGCTTTAATTTCTTCTGATTGACCGTTGTAATTACTTCGATTTTGGTTTTTACGACTCTCAGCCGAAAAGCGTTCCGAACAAAAAGATATTGATTGGGATGATTATTTTCCAGTAAAAAGAAAAACTTGAAATCTTTGAGAGCAATTCACCTGTCGGTAAAAGGTAATGACTTTACTAAAACTTTAGCGGAGGTTATCCAAAGAATTTTTTGCAGAGTTTTTTTGTCAGTCGAGTAACTTAAGTCTCGGACTGGACAGTTTCGATGCGATGGTAAAGTTAGGTCACCGTGTTTGGTCCAGTGGTTATATTAGTGTCATTAATAAGTCGTTTTTAGGGTGCCGGTGTTTATGACATCTGTTGAGAGAAGTTTGTTCTAAGCTTGATGACTAGTTCTCCAGAGGCGTCGAGAGTGGTTCGTGAAGTAGGCGAAACTTTGAGGAGTGCCCGAGGCAGTAGAGGAAATCTGGGGTAAACTGTGTGTGGCTCTACATGTCTTAACAACGGTCTCCTCTAAGAGGGGCTGTGCTATATACACACTTACATTTCTGCAAAAGTTAACTTTATGTATCTACTTGGTTGAAATTGCAGGATCTTCACGGATCTAAAATCGAACATACAGACAACACTGGATGAAGATAGACTTACTCTAACAATGGATACAATTAATATCATCTTGAGTGACAAGAAGAGCCAGGGCACAGCGTAAGTATAGAGGTTGAATCAGTTTTGACGTAAGCTTTAAGGACTGAACAAGTAGCGGTAGATCTCGTTAAAGATCTGTACTCAGTTAGGTTCTCCTAGATGACTCACGTCTTACTTTATCCTTGATTGAAGTTTCTTAACTGTTTCGTTGGGATTAAAAGTTGGTACCAGGGAGTGAACTACTAATATAATTCCCTGGCTCGAGACTGAGAGGACACAAACAGTTAGTAATTGGCCAAGCACTTTAGTTCAAATTCCTTTACGTCTACAAAGCTTCTGCATTTTTATACATCGAAGGAAGTCTATTGGAAAACTTTTGGATAATGTTTTATCTCTCTCAAACTGAAGATAACTAGAAGCATTGGTTGTAGAATAATTAGAATTTAAACGCTGGTCTTCCAGGTTGAGAGATTCGTCCAAACAGCTACTTATGGACATCTTTGATGAATTATTGAATCCCAGTCGAGACGACACAAGGTGAGAGAGAGTTCATTTCTAACCTAGTCATCCCAACACTTTGAGAGGAAGCAGCTGTTGAGTGATCTCCATATTTTCTGTGACATTTAAGCTTATTTCCATGGAGTATCGAAAGTACTCCGGTTTTACACAGGTCTTTCTTTGTTTCGCTCTGTGATTGGTTGTTTAAGAGAATTTCGCGCCACCCTCTCTATCAATCAGAGGCCGAAGCCAATCACCACTTTGCCACTAGCGTTTTTTTCGCGCGTTAAGCAGCTTGCAGCAGTTCTCATGTCCCCTGTGAATACTGGAATGGTATGAAAACTTGATTTTTCCCTAACTCATTAAATAGTAATAATAACTACTACTCAGGGGTGGGCTTTAGCAGCGCACGGTAGCTCCTGGCACCTTACTTTTGTTCTTGGGCAACTAAGGAATCCTATTTTTTTCGTAAACAGTACATACTGGGCACCCTGTATTTCACAATATCAAAGCACCGGGCTCCATTCAATTTTTCTTAGAGCACAGCCTTGTTATCACTGAAATAAAGACAACAACAATAACTTATCTAACGGTTTTTTTAAGTTCGATGTGGCGTCCTTTGATTTTTCAGGGGTCAAGACAAACTCTCCACAGTTTTTGAAACGTTTGCATTTTCTTTGATGTATGCTTTGCCCTGCCCAGACGAGAACGGTGCATCTCTCCAGGGACAACGCGCTACAGTTAAAGGCTTTAGACGGTTGCCTTCTCAACTGAACGGGCTGAAAATTGTCGCCGGGTATGTCACTAACCCTCGAATGTATGGCAGAAGCTTGCATGTAACGTTGTCTTCTTAACCCTTTGCATCCTAACATCAGTATGCATATTCTCTATACTGCCTGCTATACATTTCTTAAAGTGCTGACAAGGAGAATTTGTTTAACAATCAAGAGCTTCTGTAGTTGGTGATCATTTCCTTTATTCTCGTGACATTAATGTGTGATTCATAGTTGATATTGTGAGGAGAAATTAGACGCTAGCCATTCCAATGGGTTAAGGAAAACGAAAACCTTCATTCTCTTAGAAAATACTTTTAGAGGTATCTCCAACCAATTTTAGCAGTCCATGTAGTAAATCCATTTTTACGGAACCCCTCGAAGGTACTGCTCTCAGATGCGGAGGCTTTGATAAAATATTGCATCTTAACAGTGCTCCCTCTCTCTCAATTCAGGAGTTAAATGAGTACCAGCAAACTGGAAAAACGTGATGAATTTTCTTAAGTAACTTTCCATGGTCCACCATGTAATCTAGGGGAGCGTTACTCTTCATGTCATAGAAAATGGAAGGGGAACAGGAAAAAAAATTCTTTTTTAATGCCTTATGATGGTAATTAGGGTATGTTTACGTAGATCATATATAAATATACCCTAATATATCCTTTTTAGGAAAGGAGAGGATTACTTCCAGTATCCGTCACGTATGTTTTCCTCTTCATCTTCTTCATCAAGCGAGGTTTGTGTTATTATTTGGTTTAGATCTGATTGATTGTTCTTATTCGAACTAGTTACCATATGGCCTCGACAGATCTGACATTTTTTTTTTCCTTTTTAGTGTAACGATGTTCATTTTATCGATTACCAAACTGCTCACTGGTTCAACAAACCTAACAAACCTCCTGTTATCAACGAAAAGGTAAGGATCTTCGTTTTTTGTCCTGAATCGCAGTATTCCCGAAATTTGCAGGGCATCTCTTTTGTCTCATTTGGTTTTAATTATACAATGTGTACTGCCTGTATACACATCTTTGTGTGTTGTTTTTTCGACCTTGTACCACCTATCCTATCCACCGAACCATTGCTGTAGGCAAACGCAGCAGACTTAGCGACTCCTTGTTCACATAGATTGCGATTCTTCATCTATCAAACTTCAAAGAATGTCTTTGAGGGAGAAGCACTAAAACCTTTGCCATTTTGTTTTTGCGAAGTGACCTGCAATTGAGCTAACCGCCTCCCGGTTAGCTCAATTGGTAGAGCGCTGGACTGTTGTCAGGGTCTTTAAATAACTGAGAAGAAATTGCTGCCTTTGTAATAATATCTGCAAATGGTTAGACGTTCTAGTCTTCTCGGATAGGGACGATAAATGGAGGTCCCGTCTCACAAGCCCTTATATGTGATAAGAATTGTGGGACGTTAAAGAACCCACACACTCTTCGAAAAGAGTAGGGCATGTAGTGCCCGGTGTTGTGGTCTATCTTTGTGTAGTGTCTACTCTAGGGTGAATTGGGGAGGGAAGGTGAGATCAATACATGGACTGAAGTGGCTGCATATTGCGCCTAATGAATTGTGACGTCCGATCTCACCTTAACTGATTGTAAAGCGCGACTGATTATCTATATAGTAGTTTGCGCTATATAAATGTTAAATTGTTGTTGTTGTTGTTGCAAGTCAGAAGAGTGAGGGTCTAGTATTGATACTGTTGTTACTGAACTACTGGATTGCTCATTGGGCAAGGTTAAAGGTTGATCTACTTTGGCTCATTTTTTTTCTTCTTCCTTCCCTTCCTTTCTTCATTCTTTTCCCTCCCCTTCTTTTACTCCCCTTCTATAATATTTTGAAGCTATACTGACAAAGGTTTGATATGTTTTCCAGGTGCTCTCGACTTCACTGAATGAGACTCCATCTATCAGCAGTCAAAACCCAGTTACATATCGCATTTACACCAACAAAAAGAGAGTTACTCCCAAAGGAGCCGAGTAAGTCCCAGCATTCTTTGCGATCGCTGTTGTCTGAATCCTTCTGGACGAGGACGTTTGTGGAAATTATTACCCAAGTTACTGCAATTAACTTCTGCTTTAGATAAATTCATTCATTGTTGATGTAATTAAGTAGTAGCGACTGCTTTCCGTGTAATAATTTTCGCATGTCTTTTAGTAACGTCATACTATTATTATTCTTAAGCGGTAGCTTTCTTGTTGCTTGAAAACCCTTCTATGTACTATCCTTTCCCTTCTATAACGTGTTCATTTGCTGTCGACCGAAACTTTTTAATACTTGCCCTATACATTTATGTATTTATTGTTTTAGTTGTGTGTTTTGGGATCACTCCAAGTCAGCTTGGTCTACAGAAGGCTGCATTAAAAAGGTAACTATCTATGTACAAAATCATTTATATTTTGCATTCCTGTACGGCTATAGTTTAAATTTTGCGCATCATCTTTTGATGGAATATATTGGTTTTTGTTTCAGGGGATAGCGTCTCTTAAATTGAACAAGTAGAAACTTCTATTAAGAATCTGACATAGTTTGGCCTTTTATCTACCCTAAGAGTTTTCCAATAGCCCATTTGCGAATTACCCTTGGCCTCATTTTCAAAACGAGTCCTGGTGCTCATCCTTTCATATGATAATAAGTTTCCATTCACATGCAAATTAAACTCATTTTCACAAGAATGGTTGAGTACGAGGACTCGTTTTGAAAATGAGGCCAAGGGGAATTTGCAAATGGGCTATTCCATAGTGAGGAATGGTCGTGTTCAATGATACTTATACTCTGAACCATTTTGACAAATGGTAGCAAGGGGCGAACTGTGTTTTGATCGTTGTTTCCTTCAACAGAACGACAAGGCTGAGTACGTAGAGTGCCAGTGTGATCACCTGTCAATCTTTGCAGCTCAAGGAGAGAGTGATGACAGGACGGGTTACAAGATTTATTTTTTCATCGTCTGCTTTGTCTGTATGGTATGTTATATATTTTATTTATGTGAAGGTTTCTCTGCTTTTGCACCTGCTTAGTTTTATTGATAAGGTTTCTTTGAAAGGAAGAACAGTTTAACTTTCTTACTGATATCTTCTCTTAAGAATATTTTCCACCACGAAATTGTTAATTGTTAAGATGTTAAATCATTAAGAAATACATAGAAATCAAATTCCTTTAACACTGGTTGAGTTTGCTGAGTTACATCCGCGACATTTTGTGTTTCCCTAACAGGAAATTGAATTTGATTTCTCTTTTATTTCTTTTTATCAGGGAGCGTTTTTCGTGGCGTTGGTTGTCCACCACGCATGCTCTGTCGAGAACATGTTTGCTGCCAAGCTATTGATGCATTTGTTTTTCGCTTGTATGATGGCCCAGGTGAACAATTTGTTTGATACTTTTGCTACTTATGCAATATCAAGTGCATTTGTTAAAGAAAAATACAAGTTAAGTTAATGCAAGGCGTATTTAACCTTAACTCGAACGGCCTGGGGTCTGTGCGCTATCCAGGGTGACTGCGTTTTTGGTTTATTGCTGGTGTCAAAGATTTTTCCGATTAGCCCAAAAGTATCTGTGCTATGCCTTTTTCTCCGGTGTAAGGATGATGCTATAAAGCGTTGTTTCGCTTGATAGGCACCAGACCTCAACGTGTAAATGGAGCGTTAAGTTTCTAGTAGAAACGTGAGTTTGCAGTCGGGATTGGTGTTTTCAAGTATCGTTGAAGTTGGTGCGTTTTTTTATTGCGCTGTTATACAATGAATAGCTGGAAATGTACAAAATTTTAAAACGCACGTGCTGAGTTCTTTTTCTTTTCGTTAAGACTTTTTTGCCGCAATCTCGTTTCCATCGTCTTTGAGGTGCCCAAAAACTATTTCTGCATTTATTCGAATTAAACGGTAGTTTCTTGCTCTTTTTCAGTTGATGTATGTTCTGGGCGCGTATCTCAGCCCGGAATTAGTGGACGAGCCTACCCGCTGTTCTGTGCTGGCCGTGTTTATTCATTACTTCTTCCTTTGCCAGTTTTCTTTGATGTTTATAGAGGTAAAATAACTCTTAAAGTAAGACAGGAATATTCAGTCTATGTGTACTCGGTAACAGCTACACTAAGGTTGTGCACATACTTTTCCAAGTATTTCTGAAGTAGGAGTGGTCTTTATAAAATTCATAATGTTTGAAAATAGTTACTACGCAGTTTGCAAGAGAAGACTCCACCCAGGTCCTCTTGTAAAAGTTCATTTACCTTTCCGATAATCAATACATTGTGGTAAGCCTGTTTGGGTTGAAAGATTGAAATAGAATGTATGAACGTGGAAAGACAAAACTGATTACAAACTAGTTTGATTTCTGGGTTGCCCCCACTCCTTTGGCTTTTTAAAAACAGGTAACAATGTTTGTGAATGAGATACATGCAATGACGCTATGAAAATTTTTCTGCTTTAAGGGATGGAATCTATGGCGTGTCTTCGTTTTGAATGACGAGCACACCGACAGGAAACTGGTCATGTTCTGTGGTGTTGGATGGGGTAAGTGCTGATTCTGTTTAACCTTTTAACTTCGACGTCACATCATCCATAACTTACGTAAAGTACAAATAGTAATGAATTACCCGTTAATCTGTTTGTTTGTTGTTATCGAGTTTTGGTACACGCATATAAGAAATGTTTGATATCACTTTATTAGCATGTAGATTTTCTGTTGGTAGCTTAGCAAAGGAGTACAATCTAGCAATGCCTAGTACGTTATGATTGACGTGATTCGTCGTTTGTCTTTCGCAGGGATGCCTGTTGTGCTCATTGTGATATACATCCTTGTCACTCAACTTGGCCTCAATTGGGAGTTTACTGTAGCATATGCTGATGTTCACAGTAATGGAGACATGTAAGTATGGGATGTTTCCCCACACGGTTGCCTTTATTACTTGAGCGGCATTTTTTTCTCTTTTCGCCAACTGTCAAAGATTATTCAAATTCTGATCAGTTAACAACTGAAATGGTGGTTCCTTTTATCAATTTACACTGTAGTGAACTTTTGAGGCAGGGCGTGTGTTTTGTTTTTTTAATTTCGTATTGATCTTATGTGCTACTGCTATCAACTTCATGAGTAGCACATCTCATTTAAAGCTGTTAGAGACAACATCGCAGCCTGCAATATTTGCCCAAAAATAGGAGTAGCTTACAAATGGCGAGTATTGATATAGAGAAAGAGCTCATCTTGACTGGTTCCGAGGACGGAACAGATAAACGGAAATTCAAAACGTTCTCCGGTCTAAAAATTACCTGGAAAACGTTAGCCTCCGGCATTGATTTAAACCGCTTGGTTATTTTTCTGTTTTTTGAAAGTGTAATTTATATTAACTCTTACAAATCACTTTTCACCAGGTGTTTTATACCAAACGCATACGCTGCCCTTGCCAGTGTGGTCGGCCCAGTACTACTGCTGCTGACGGGCGTGGCCTTAATCTTCACCCAGGCATACCTGGTCACTCCACAATGGAAACACTACGATGACATATTCCGTGGGCACTATAACATAAAGGGTACTTAATATGTTGTTTTTTCCTCAAAAATTTAGTTCACTTAAAAGCAATTTTAAATCGAAAGGCAAAAATCACCAGGAATTGACGTGGCTCTACTTTTCATAACTTTGGGGTTATTCGAGAATATTCGCACCTCCCTTTTGATCAACCAGAAGCAAAACTAAAACCATTCGCAACCTGTCATGCTTTCTCTCCCAGATTTTAGAGTTCTTAATTCTAAGTTCTCGTTGCTTCACTGGGTTTCTTCAGTTCTGATTAGCCTTTTGAGATACTTTGATTTAGAAATGCGGTCCAGTAGTCTGTGAATAACATTTGCATAGCAGGAAAAATAAAGGCAAAAAGATCAAAATGGGGATACAGGAAGAAGCTTGTGAACTTCGAAAAAGAGTAGAAACAGCTTTCTCTTCCAGCTCCAGCCCTTGGTAAAGTCTAGGTTCTATTTTCAATTTTTAATTGTAAACATGTTTTAAACTTATTTTGTTTGTACTTTCGTTTAGAAATCCGCTGGGTGATTGGACTCTTTATTCTGATCACGTTGGCGTGGTTGTTTGCTGGGTTTCATTTGGCCTATGGCTATGATTGGCTACTTATTTTGTTTGTGATCACTGACGGAATATTGGTAAGGATCTTTGCCTTGCCCTAGGTGTAGTTTTTGCGTTAGTACTGGAAATAGTGACCCTAAGTAAACCACCACGACGAGGACGTGGAAAAACAAAATACATAATGAGCAGAATAATAGCTCAGCACGTTCATTTCAAAACTTCGTATATTTCTTAGCCTTCATCTGCAAAACAGCAACGATGTATGACCAAATTTTTTTTTTCTGAGAACGGAAACCTCGAGGGCATATTATTTAGGTTTTTAGTTTGAGCTCAACGCTGCTCACAAGTAAAGGTGTAGCGCCGTACCAGGCGGTAAGCACGTCTAGCCATTTGCAAAATTGTGTAACCGAAAATATAAATTAATTTTTTTGATGGACGTCTTCCTCGGCGTTGCCTTCCTGACCGCTTAAAGTCTTTAATAAGGCATAAAGAAAAGTGAGACTTTCTTTACTTAAAGATTGAAAAAATTGCTTTGCTACAGTTTGTCAAATTAAGTTTTCGCGATAGTTCATAGCTGTGCTTTTCAGCCATTGTTTGATCATTACAGGCATTGTACGTTTTAATCTGGTACTGCTTGATGAGGAATCAGTTACGCGGTGTATTCAAGCGGTCGTTTGCGTTCCCATCCATGTCTCCGCCAATCGAATTACGTGAAGACCTGTTCAGAGACAGTCCTGGAAGCCCTCAACAATCCATAGCCAGCCTCAAAAGATCCGGGATGAGGAATTCCCCGGATGAACCGGTAAGAGTTTGCAAAGTTTTTTTTATCGGACCACATACGCATTTCGATGGTTCAAGTAATTTTGGCAACGTAGTGATCGACTTAACTGAATAATAAACATCTAGAAAATTTAAAAGAAAATCTGGATATGAAAGGCATGTAGATATCATTAACTACAAGACTCGTAAACACCTTAAACTTCTGGTTATAAATATTTTGCAAGCTTAGTAACATTGATTATCGTCTGAATGTTACCGTATTACTAATCACACTTGTGCCCCCTCTCTTCCAAAGGCACTTTGCCAAACTTTAACTCTTAGCGTTACTTTCTTCACTAAAACCTTAAAATAGTATTAGGATTCCAGCAAGCCTAGTGATTGATTGGCATGGAATGCGGGGATCGAATATCTACACGTAGTCAATCAGCTCGAGTCTTCGATTTAAAAAGTGAAGAAAGGACGGCTCCCGACCTTTTTGAATTTTGTCTATACTTCGTGTTTTTCACGGCATGCACTAAGATTGTACGATTTAGATGAGGGTTTTAAAAGTATTTTAAGAATAAGCGATGTTTAGATAGTTGCATGTCAATAACAATTACAATTTTTATTTGTTTCTCTCTCTTTAATCGAGTCAGGTTTATTTGACGAGAATTGAAAGACGAAGCGGATCCGTTGTTGGATATCCGATTGCAAGAGTTGTTGTTAGTTTTGACCACATAACTTTTTTTCTCTTTTTTAAGACCAAGGACCTTATTCAAAAGGCCGCATTTTGCTACCTCTAATATGACAGATTCATGATTAAAAATTTGAACTAAAATAGAGGTAAAATTCATAGAGAAGTGAAAGATATGTGCTCATCTTAATTTTTCTTAAACATAAAAACAATTAGGGTTAGAAATAAAAGAAGTTGATTATATGCGCTCCTTTCTTTACTGAATTCAAAGTTTGCAATGAAGAAAATAAATTTTGCAGCTTTTCACTAAACTACATCATTATTTCTAGTTTTTCTTCTTACGCGAAAATGTTCTCCGGGAAGATAACGTGTGTTGCAATAAAATGAAAGGTAGCGAATTCGCGTTTGAAAAAGGTCTACTTCAACAACCATTAAATAATTAAAAAATTCAAATTAATTAAATAAAAGTTTGTCCAAAAAGGCACTTTTGGACCTACATCTTGTGACATCTAAAATCCTAAATACTAACGATAAAGGTAATGATTTAATCCAACGCATTATATCCAGTGTGACTACAACATTCTATCTCTCTAAGGATTAATGGCTTCCCTTTGTTTGTTTATTTTGCTGTTATAGAAGTTAACCTTAAAGGATTTTGATATATATTCAAGAATTAATCTGTTAAATATTTATCATTGATTTTCTTTTCACGTAATGTTTTTAAAATATTTGTAAAAGTATTGTGTTAATGTTACAACAGCTACATTACTTTCATCCTTTTGACAGGAGCAGTGTTTCCTTTTACTACAATATTTCTGCTAAACAATTTTGTTTGGTCCCTTGTCCTTCTGGTGTGAAAGAAATCTGTCATTCTCATGTTCTCTCATTGCGCTGATCCAACCCCCCGTGTCCATTTCGTGGCTAAACTCGTTTTATTTACTTTTTTTTAATCGCAGGCTGACTGGGACGACCTAGATTATGGAGCCACTCCAAAGGGAAGCCGCAAAATGTTCGTCAACCTGGACGACACCGAAAGCTTGGGCCGAGTTAACGAGATGTACGAAGACGACGATGATACCCAGGACTTTGACGATCTGATTTTTGCGTTGAAGACTGGGGGCCACTTTGAACCAACACTGGACGAAGAAAAGGACCTGGATTTGGGTGACCAAGGAGATGAACAATATGCAATGAGAAGAATCTCTATCGCTGATACACATTTATAACAAACATTCTAGTGTGAACATTTTTTTATTTTATTTACTCCTAATGTATAAACAGAAGTTTGATATTTGTACAGAAGATGTGCCAAACTATTATTATAACTGCCATGCAATAATGAATTACCAGATAAATTAATGAGATGGGTACAGTTTTGTACATCTAAAAACAATTTGCCATAATCTTTCAAAATTGGTCCTTGGGAATTTATCAAGCCAGAAATTTGTTCTTTCCCTTTCATCGAAGGTAATTTACATAGAATTGAAACAAAATGTTTTGACGTAAATGTCTTGGAAGAATTGAAACAAAGCCTAAGATCGGAAAGCACAATAAAGCTGCTCTGTTACTTTGTTCACCGCGTCAAGATGATATCACGTGAGTGTGCATTGTGATGGAACCTCAACTGTTCAAAGAATTACGAGATATCTAAAAAGAATTTTTAGATAGCTGAAAATTTTATATCAGGATGTTTTAACTTTACATACGTTTAGTTATGTTTGGGTCGTGCTCATACATATATTTTCGTTTCTAGATTTTGTAACCCTTTTTTTTTTAATTTGAAAGACACTAACTGGTGTCTATTGTTGTTTTCGATTTTATAGAAAAAACTGAAATTAAAACGATAAATATAAAATTTTGTTTAACAAAATTAATTGCGTGTGAAAGTAGTTCTTCGAAATTGTATTTTTAAGTCTACATCGTTGAAACGGATTTGTTAAATACGAGAAATATGAAAATCCCTTTATTTAATAAGCTGTTTATTGCAAGCCTGGAAATCTTAAGAAACCTTTGATTAGTCTAGCATGGATTAACTGTACACTGTAATTTTGCTTAACATGGTGTGAATATGGAATAATAAATGAAATAAGTGTATTTTAGCTGTGTAAGAATTGTTAAGCTTCTCGTAAATGTCTGCCCTATGTTGCTTTTTTCAGTTTTTATTTAGAAGTATTTCTCTGTTTTCCTTTTCCTGGTCCCCACTCGGAGGCACCTTACAGGAGTGCAGTTTGCTATACCTTTGAGTACACAATAACGGATTTCGCTTTCAATAATATGTCATAAGGTTGACTCCAAAAACAGGTTTTTATGTTCTCATACTCGTATCTTGCCAAAGTAACTACCGAGAGTCCATATCTTGCTCCTTTCGTTTCGTTAGATAAGGTAAAGTCTGTTTACGAGCCTAGTGGTCCATTAGGCCGGTGCTTAACTCCGGTTTCTGTAGCATGAAGCGACTAGGAGTATTTCTACTCCCCCCTGGATGGGATGCCAGTCCATCGCAGGATTGCCCCCAGCATTAAATTGCCGGTACCCATTTATACACCTGGGTGAAGAGAGGCACTGTGAGAGTAAAGTGTCTTGCCTGAGAACACAACACAATGTCCCGGCCGGGGTACGAACCCGGACCACTCGATCCGGAGTCGAGCGCATTAACCATGAGGTCACCGCGCCTCCACTTTGTTAGATAAGACCTTTCTCCAATTCATAATAGCCCATGTCCGAATTACCCTTGGCCTCATTTTCAAAACGAATCCTGGTGCTCATCCTTTCATATGATTATAAGTTTTCATTCACATGCAAATTAAACTCATTTTCACGAGAATGGTTGAGCACCAGGCCTCGTTTTGAAAAAGACGCCAAAAGTAATTCGCAAATATAATTGCCTATTATTCTCGCTAGGCCGATTTATTTTTAGAAGTAGTATTTTTTAGAAGCGATTTTCCGTCTTACCCTCGCCTCTATGCAAAACAATTTCTAAACGAAATGCATTTTACAAACGCGAGGGAACACTCACAAGAAATGACTTTGAAGACATCGTTGAAACCTCCCTACGCAGATCGATAGGGTCTAAAAGTACTTACGAGTGACCACGAGTGACTACGAGTGAGATTATATCAAAATATCTCAGTTTTCTTTCTGTGACGTCATTGCGGAATTATTTTCACTTAATTTCATGAAAAACATGAAAAACAGATGCGATAATATTTAAAAACTTGCAGTGTGGACTATACATTACAGATTGCACGGTTACGATAGGTTGAAAAAACAAAAACGATTTTAAGAATAGTCATAACTATCACATGACCATTTTATTTGGCTCTATTTTAACAACCCAATGATGTCAATGATCAACCCTTCACTATGGAAAATCCCATTCAACTTTCAAATGTACTGCCGACGAGAGGTCTGGACAAGTACTTCACTGGGTTTTGCGTCGTAAACTCACTACTTCTACCATCAAAGTAATAGTCTGGCTATTTTATTAGCTTATATATCGCTTGGGTCGTGAACAGTTCTTATGAATATATGTTTATCATGACAACTTTTTTATTACACCTAACGTCTCCGTATGATTCCAAAAATAGTATACAACAATAACCGTGGGAACTAGGCAGCTAGACACTATGGGGGGGCATTATGGGCGTTTCCGCGTCCTTTAGAATGAGTTTGCGCGTTTCTTGTCAAGTTCGGTCATGGCTGACTGATTAAACAAGAAGCCTAAAGGCTTCTCGCGCCCTGAAGTTGTATTTTTGTTACGGTCGAGTAGAGGAGGAGTAGATTACAGTGGCAGATCGTTGGTTGCGTTGTGTCTCAAAGGAAATATTCAAATCAAACGCTTAGCGTGTTTTCAAAAAGTTAAATAACACGGTGATATAATAAAATATACGTTTTGCGGTAGTTAAGGTTTTTTAAATATATTTTTTGGAATTTTTTTCAATTATCGGACCTATGCCGCGGAAAATATTAGTCTCCTCTCTAATTGGTATTTGATGAAATGATGTGAATTTGACTGCGTAATGACGTCATAGTAACAAAACTGAGATATTTTGACTTAATCTTACTCATGGTCACTCGCGGTCACTCGTGGTCACTCGTAAGTATTTTCAGACCCTATCTACGCAGATCTAGCACAACCTCTTTTATCGCGGGGGTTGAATTTGCACGTGGGAATTTGTCAACTCATTTGCATTTTGTTTTTCGTGGTCTGATGTAAGTATGTCTAACGAGCAATGATGACTGGAACGGCTTCAGGATTTACTTGAGTTTGAAGACTTGACAGCATGCCACCAGTCACAACAGAGAGAACCATGTGGATTTGAGTCGTAATTGCAAGTAAGTTGTAGGGTATATGTAACGCACTTCGTGAAGTTTAGAGAATCTTCAATTAATAGACTGGTGTTTACAACTTGTGTTTTAGAAAAGAAGCAATGGCTTTATCGCCCTTAGGCTGGGAGGACATTTCATACCTGTTCTGTTATTTTTTTCTCCGCAAAGAGATGTTGAGAACGTATTTATCCGCAGCAAAATGCTCTGGCTTTGTACTTGTGAGGTCGATGGACCTCTTGTCCAAGTAAACTGAAACGATCATTGACAGAAGCAGTTAATTACCACATCACAAACGTATACCCACCATAGTGAGACATAGCCGTACTCTGAAACCACAAAGCAGACGTGGAAAAAAAACTTGCTTCCGCTGCTGTCCCTTCGCATCCTCATCTGCTCTAAATGTGACCTTCATAACAGACGCGCAAGGGTTTCGGATCGGCATAATGTGAGTGAAAAGTAGATATTTCATGCGCGAGTTACTCGCATTCTCGCAGAGCGCCTTCCACACGCAGACCATCCAAGAAAGACAAGAAACTGTTCCTGCACGTTTTCTTTTCGAGTGGCTTATTAAATAATTGCGTGCTATTTCCGGTCCGGTTGTTTGAATTGCTGATATTGATCATTAATCAGCTCTAATCCGCCAAGCAAAACAAAATTATCATGAGGAAAGAGCTTCATTACAGTATAGACGACTGGAAAGTCAAAGCTAAAGGTTGCTCGTAATATTCCAGGCATTTTATGAAGTCCTTCTAATCCACAAGTAATTAAATCCTTCCGATTAATTTGACACGTGACAATTTTCTTTCCTTTAGCCGCATTATTTAATCTGGGGGGGAGGGGGTAGGGTAGTGGGAAGGAGGGAGGGCGGGCTAGAGAAGGATCGTTTCCAGACATTCCATCACTCGTTGTTCTAATTTGGTAAAGCTTTTCGGCAATGTAATATTCACGAATTGGTAAAATTCATGCGATGATTAAGCTTGAATGTTAAACATGGTTATGCTATTTGTAGGTGCAGAGAGAGAATACGTTAATGTACTGTTGTGGTTTTCTTGAGAACCTTATTCGATTTACATCACAAAGTGTGTACTCACCCCCCCCCCCCCGCCAATCTCGAGCATACCAAATGGCGAGAATTTAAATTATGAACAAGGTAGCTCAGTTGGCGGTTTAACCTAAACCGGAACAAAGCTGAGAACCCCCGCGGCGTTTAGCGTTCTCGATTTGACTGCGAGCGACTCAATTTGTGTTTTGCGTAGACGTGTTTACCACGCACACGAAACGTTCAGCCTCTTTTCATGTTTTGACTAGACTAGCTAGTAGAATATAAACAGTGCTCACCCAAACGAGATACCCCGTCTATGTAACCCCGAGACACGGCGATGAAAGAAGAGGTTGCCGACAAATAAGCTCATTCGACCTGAGCCAATTAAGCGTGGCTTAGGTAGCGTATTTCGTGATTTAAATGAAAGGTTCCCTCCTGTTGGGGATTGTGCGGCATGAAAGCATGGATCTCACTTTATTCATTCGTTTTGGCATTTTTACCTTGTATTGTTTGGGGCTCACTTCAGCAGAAGCAGTGTTTCGCGACCGACAGCAAGGTGGGTTTCATGTTGTTATTATATTTGCTTTGATCGTCACGGATTTGTTTACCCCGATATCATTTCGTGACTAGAGATTTGCAGACTGATGAACTCATTCAGTGTATCAATTTTTTCTGCAGAACAACTTGCGAGGAGGTTACAAGAATATGAAGTCATCGTTCCCGAAATCATTTCTAGAACTGGTTCGTTAAAGATAAGCGAGTTAAAAGATGTTGTCAGAAGCGAAAGATTGCAAGTGAAGTTCCGCGCTTTCGGAGAGGAATTCCTGCTTGATTTGAGGAAAAACCACAGACTCGTGGATTCCAAGTTCACCAGTGAAATCCTGGACAGTTTACATTCATCGCTGAAACAGAATATATCTAGAAATTGTTATTACATCGGAAGATTGCGGTTTCGTTCGCAATCCAGCGTTGCTATAAGCGGATGTCACGGGCTGGTAAGCGATGATAACGTTTCTTTGTTTATTTCTCCCGGTTGCCTTTGTTTACAAACCGTTTTCATGTCGTAGCGGATCCCAGGGAACTTATCTTTAATCTTCATAGATCGACGTGTTGAAAGACAAATACCCTTACCTGGTCTAGACGAACCTTTGCTTTGAAAGGTTATCTTTGTATTTTGTTGTAACAGATGGGACTCATACAAACGAAGGAGGAAGATTATTTCATAGAACCCATGACCAAGACGAAGATCAAATCTCATTTGTTTTACAAGAGGTCTTCATTGTTAGCATCACTGCCGCAAAGTTTACCTACCACCCGGAAATGTTCATTTTCAGCTCCTTATTCGCCAGGTAAACGAAAAATAGGATTACTCTTATTCTTGAAGTTAACACGAGGGTGCCACGGGTCTGATTCATTTCACTAACTTTAACGGGAAGGTGATGAAATACACCAGGCTAATGGTTTGTTCCTTTGGAAGGATCCAGATCAGTTTAATCCGAGATCGCTCACGGGTCACGGTGCGCTAAAGAAAGGGTTTGGGTGCGTAGTATCAGTTACCATGACAGCAGGCGCGAAATTTTGTAGCGTGTGTTTTAAAGGAATAGACGTGAACTGAAAATTTGGAAACGAAACCAACCCGGCCTTGGCGTGTAGAGCTAGAGCAGTTGTTTTTTCATTAATATAGGAATTCACCTATGAATCAGCGCTAGTAGAAGCAAGCTTTTCCGAAGACTGGAGTTCAATGTTTTCAGCTGATAAAAAGTAAGGAAAGGAAAAAAGTGTGTTTGTACGAAGAGCATGAAAGACAAACTAAACGTCGATTATAAAGGCCATATAATTGACTTGATTTCAAAGATTATAAAGCTATACCTGGCCATTCGATCCGAAGAAGGGCTTACGCTCGAAACGTCAGCTTTTATAATCGTTACGGTGGCCAATTTACCATTTCAACTTTGTAGATATATCCAAATTATTTCGTAACCCCTGTCGACGCAGCCCCAAACAGTTTCTTTCGAAACTATCAGCCTTTATTGATATGTACCTGGCTTGGTCACACTGACGTTCACAGTGAAGCTGGTTGCTGTGCTCTATATGTCGACGAAAAATGAAGAGAGAGGGAAATAAGGTTAAGCGACCTTGGTTATCTTTTGTCTGCAGCGTCGATAAAAAAGTTATTGGTACAAATTTGACAAATATGATAAATAACTTGTCGGTAAATCATGACTCAAAATTCCTACTTTGATTAACAAAATCATGATACTAATTAAATGTAGACGTTGTAAACTGACCTAGCGAGATTTTATCTTGCCGTCTGTGGTGATGTTATTGATCATTATTCATTTTAGAGGACTTCCAATCACTGTTTTTTTCTCATATAGCATTCTTCCAATTCTTAAGATATGCAGGTGTGCGAAATTGACCTACTCGGATGTGCAACTTATGTAAAATTTCACTAACTTATCTTATCATTGTACTTCGTGGAATTGTTTCGTGCTCCAAGCTGAGAACATATTCCATGTGCAGATCAAAGGCTAATCATTGATAATTCACTATAAACTTCTTGATAAAAGTAGCTGTCACCAGAGGTGTTTCTCATAAATTATGCGAGAGTCGTTGGTTTCGAATTATCGAAAAATTGATATAGTTAGTAATCCAGTGTCAGCTGATGAGTAGATCATCATGTTTAATTAAGTACAGCCGTGAACAAAATAGCCCATTTCCGAATTACCCTTGGCTTCTTTTTCAAAACGAGTCTTGGTGCTCATCCTTTCACATGATAAGAAGTTTTCATTCACATGCAAATTAAACTCATTTTCACAAGAATGGTTGAGCACCAGGCCTCGTTTTGAAAAAGAGGCCAAGGGTAATTCGGAAATGGGCTATTTATGCGTGATAATCTATCAAAACGAGCTTTAATAGCCTCGTTGTGAGTCAGCTCTCTGTAAAAGCTTTAAGAACTTAAAATACAGAGGAAATTGTAAAGAGATTTCATAGGAGCTCGTTCACCCAATTCAAGTCTCCTCTTTACTCTGCTGTGACCAGTCAACGGATCGGCCGTTAAACAGATATCCTCCAGTTTGTATATAATCTAATGTTACACAGCCAAATGGACCTGTCATTCGTTTGATTGTTCTTGTCTTGAGAGCGTTGTAAGGCTGATCTAAGGATTATGAGAAAATTCAGTGATTTAGTTAAGCTCATTCTCATCCGTCAAACTGCTTAAATTTACAGCTTTGATTATGGAAGTCCATGCAAAAATTTTGGTTCACCTAATTCATATTCCCTCTTTGCACCGTTGTTACGGGTCAAAGCATAATTAGGCCCCTTAGACAGATTAAATCCCGTTGAAACAAAATCCAACATTGTTAAGCGAATGGCTTGACAGTCGTTCATTTTTTCGTGTCTGGGGGGTGTGACGAACTTTATCCAAGGATTATGAGGTCAAGTAATGAAAACAAATCCTTTCCTCCGGAAGACGTCAAGTAAAGAAAACAAATCCTTTCCACCGGAAGAAAATTAAGTTATTGCTTGAAATTATGAATTCGGCAAAATGCTTAAATCCAATTTTTTTTATATCTGGCAATTTACCAGCTGATTGCCGAAAAATAGAAAAAAAATCGATCTTCGAATGCAGTGTTACTTT
The DNA here is from genome assembly GCF_964205215.1 of Stylophora pistillata. NCBI lineage: Eukaryota > Metazoa > Cnidaria > Anthozoa > Scleractinia > Pocilloporidae > Stylophora > Stylophora pistillata. Next base: position 7,193,086 of record NC_142522.1, on the reverse strand, counting down.
GTCCTAATTTAGTGAAGTTCACTCATAGGAACCTTTCCTGGTTGAAGTGTTTGTAAGGTTTTTTGAACCCGATCATGTACAACGTTTAGTAGCCGTAGTTTTGAACGAAGTAACCAACAGAAACCTCCCATTCGTTGATACAGTCGCAATCTGAAAGATTATGCTCGGTCAGGGGTTCTTAACATATTAAATCTGCCCCACCAGCCGATGTTTCCTTATTTGGTTCATACCGACCAGTTTCGTAGTCTATCACCCCTCCTTACTGTACTATGTCTGATCGAAACGATCAAAATTCACTCATGTGGTTTTGTCAACATAATATCTGCTGAATTTTTTTCCTCAGCTCATAGGAATCTCAAACTTGCAAAGAGGCAATTTTGGCGAGAAGCAATCCGTCGCCAGCGTCGTTCAGTGGATGATGAGGTCACAGTCCAGCTCTTGGTGGTTGTTGATAGGGAAATGATAAGTTTCCATGGCAACCAGTCCGTGGAGGAATATGTTCTAACCGTCATGAATATGGTGAGATAGATATATACGCCATATTGGGCAAGCTTGCTCATTGGTTATTAATCAGTCAGTTTTATTATTATTATGATTATGATGATGATTATTATTAATGGACCCCTTTCTTTTCTCTCGGCTCCTACGGATCAAGACGAAGCTGAGGTCCTTTAAAACTTGAGAAAAAAAGAAAAAGCAAAAACACCAAAACGAAAACACCAGAACAAAAAAAAAAAAAAAAAAAAAAAAAAAAAAAAAAAAACCGAGGGCCGCATCTTGCCTACTTGACCGAGCAAGTTTGTTTAATAAGATATTTTTCAAATTCTAAATGGAAGAAATTTTAGAAATTTGTAGTGTTCATAGTTTTCATAGTTTTGACTGACCAACGTACGTTTGTTTCGAAATCTACCAGGAAAAGATTTTCTATCTTCTTATAAAAGATGAATACGGATGACATTGAAGGCGTTGAGTTCCTTTATGCAGTCGTGGCTTTCAAATTGACGCTTCCAATGATAAGCTGAAAATAATTTAATTTTTTTTTTCTGTAAGGTGGCCGACCTGTACCGAGACCCAAGTATTGGGACGAAGATAAATATCGAAGTGTCCAAGCTTATGCTTCTGTACAATATGCCTGTAAGTAAGAACGTACAACAATACAACACAGTTACAGTCGAACCTTCAATGACGGCCACTGCTTCAAAACATCGACTTTTTTCGTCTCGCCGAGGGTAATTGTATTCACTGTCATTTTAGCCTCTAAAATGACCACTCGACGAACTCTCAACAATGTCAACGGCTATTAAAGCAATCTCCGACGTATATTCATTCTGTCACGTCGAATAAAAGACTGAGGAGTGGTGAAGCATACTTTTTCAGACTGTCCTTCACGCACTAATTCATTAGAGAGAAACAAAAATTTCTGATGTGCTTAGAGGTCTTTTTTCTGAACGTACATCAGTTTTTGTGTCTCTCATATCGATACATTATATTTGATTGTATTTCGTATTAATATACTACACCACGTATGTTTTTGTGAGTAAAAAGGTTCTACCATTCCGAAAAAGACTGTCTCCTCTGTCACCAACGTGGCCGTTGTGGAGAGGTTGGGCTGTTTTCCTTTCTGATGTGATGCTGTGTTTATCCTTTTTTTACCCTTTTTTCCTCTCTCTCTTTTATGAAGAACATTTCGCAATCTCTTAAATTCAGGCTTGCTTTTAAACTCTAATCATTATCTTTTGCCTTTCTACTCGATAGAAAGGCCTGTCAATCACCCATCATGGCGACAGGACGCTGGAAAGTTTCTGCAAGTGGCAGCAGTGGATAACGAAAGACACATCCAAGGAAAACCCAAAATATGACGGGGCGGTATTGTTAACTAGGTATGCATCCTTCAACATATCAACACAAATGATAACTTCATTTATTCTGAATAGTTAAGATAGTGTTTGGATAAATGGTAAATAGAATAGGGAAGTATTTCTCGCCTTTGTGGCAATCTGCAGAAGACCACAAAACTCGATCTTAACTGTCCTGTTATCTTCAGCCTTCCAGAGATTTGCAGAAACGGTTCCAAATATCTGATTATTAATGATGATAAAATTTTGAAGAAAATTTTTTTTATGATCCATACACCCCTTCAGAGTAGAGAAAATTGTACTCAATAATCAATGACAAAAGCTGAATTCCGCGCGGATTATGATTGCACCCTACTTATGGTCTAATGGAGGAATTTACAATTAACAATGTGTCGCTTCTTTATTATATAAAACAAATAGATTCCGTGTTGCCGTGGGTCTGTACAGTAATAGGTTACATTTGACGTCATACAGTAATAGGTTACAGATGACGTCAAGATATGGTCAGAACATCAGTGACACACTTGGCTGCGCTTCGTGTGCCACGTTTTTGTACTTATCACATTTTGACGTCATCTTTGATTTATTAATGAACAGACGTACAGTAACATGGAATATATTTGTTAGATCGATAACCCACCCACTCAATGCCCCGAAGGCCGATCCAAATACGTGCATGAATACTGTTTGACGATATTCTCCCCTTTGGTTCACAGGAAAGATATTTGCGCTAATCCTTTTTCCGCTTGTGACACCGTAGGTAAGTAAAAAAAACCTTCTGTATCTCAATCTCAGGCAACGATTTGTTACAGAAGCATTTTTTTGTGTTTACCTCAGGTATGGCGTTTCTGCATGGAATGTGTAACCCCCAAAAGCGGTGCAGTGTCTCGCAAGACAATGGGTTAAATGTTGCGTTTACAGTTGCACACGAAATTGGACACAAGTAAGTCATATGATGCTATACTAATTATTACAGCCTGTCAGTCAATCGGCCAGTCAGTCAGTGCATCAGTCAGTCAGTCAGTCAGTCAGTGAGTCGGTCCGTCAGTTGGTCGGTAAGTCGGCTGGTCAGTCAGTCTTCCAGTTAGTCACACAGTCAGTTCGTCAGTCGGTCAGTCAGTCAGACAGTCAGTGAGTCAGCCTGTTAATCAATCGGTCAATCAACAATCAGCCCGTGATTCAGTCATTCGTTAATTTCATAAATTTGATTCGGTAAGAAAGTCAATTGATAGCAGCTAGATTAATTTACTTAAACTGTTGCATTAATATCAAGCTTAAGGGTTTGGGAAACGTAACATATGTTTTGGATAAGTCCATGCGATGTGACATTCAGCTTTTAAATTAGAGCTCGGATAAAAGAAAAAATGAACCCATGTTGGATAACCTCGTCTTATTTACATATGTCTATTGGCACATGTGCGGAAGCTCTATCTATCCCCAGAACTCATCATAGCGTTTTGGATCTCAAAATAGTCTGGGTGCATATCATGATGGAGACGGAAACACGTGCCCAGACTCCGCGGGATTAACACCTCACCTTATGTCATCGCGGTGGCTGGCAAGGAATCGACGTGGAACGATGAAGTGGTCATGGTGCAGTAAAGCTTACATCAAGTCTTTTCTTAAGTAAGAACTCGAGCGTTGCAGAATTTACATCTATAGTTATAATTTATTCTTTTAAAGAAGACGTTTTTGTAAATGCTGAACAGGGATCCAAAGCGTGACTGGAAAAGGAAAAAGCGTAAAAAGTTTTGAAAGACAAAACCCAACAGCGGCCATTGTTGAAAAAAAAAATCATTGTAGAACTACTTCGTAACTTGACATCGCGTTTATGCCAATTCTTAGTTAAGCCTTGTTTCCTTTCTCCAGTTCCAAGGCCAGCAAGTGTTTGAGAAATCACGCCAAAGAGAAACCACTGGAACTGCCAACAGAGCTGCCCGGAGTTGCATTCACTGTGGACGAGCAGTGCAAGCAGCAATATGGAAACAGAGCCCGACACTGTCATAAATACAAGGTATCTTATGTCCTACGAGCCTGATGGTCCCTTATGCCGTTTTCATTAAAATAAAGCACTGGGAAATTTAGCCACCCTGTATCCCTCCCCTGATGGAATACCAGTCCATTGTAAGGGATACCCACCTAAGCTTGTCCTCAGGCTCTTTAAAAGTTTACTTATGCTTCTAGATGGAGAGAGGCACTGTTATAGTGAATTTGTTTGCAAGAGAATATAACTCAACGACCTCGAGCTCCAACACAAATTTTTCGATCCAGTGTCCCCTGTACTACACACCTGTTGAATTAGTGAGCCGGTAATAAGTTTTTTTATGATGAAGCCACTTAATATAACTTGGGGGGGGGGGGGGGAAGCGGGGACGAGATATATGAAAGGGAATCAAATACAAGCTGGGTAGATTTGATGACGTAAAACTGAGCAATAAAACAAGAGTCTCATTACATATTTATTTGACGTTTTCTTTCCAAGATCAGCCAGCCCTGTCAGGCGGACAGGCAGGTGTACCTAACCAATTCAACATAAAAGATAATACATTAAAAAATATATATAAACTGTATTCCATCCTGTTATTCCCGTTCATTGAGCCAAACGAACTTGGCTAAAGAAAGCTAAACAGCAGTTTATAATTCCTTTTTAATATTACTAGCGTAGCGCGGAGAATTCTCAGCGATCACGATTTGAATTGGTGTATATTCAAAAGGACTGAAGATGGACGGCAAAAACATTCAGTTCTTTGCGGATATATTGTGCTGTCATGTCAATGTAAGGGTTAGATAGATTAACTTGACATTAGTAGCTGTTTTAAATGTGCAGGTAGGCAAATGAATTAGCGTAAATAATTGAAGCAAAAAAAATCGGAATAAATTTAAAACCCACGACAGTACCTTATAAAGGCGAATAATTTGATAAAAAGCTATAGACAGAGAAGAAAAGATTAAAGAAACTTATAAAAGGGCTGATGATTCAGTTTTGCTTGCTTTCAATTTTTTTTTTGAGTAGAATCGGTTTGGCGTTACCGGATAAATCAGGCAGTGAGCTCTAAATGGAAAGTTAATGAGAGAGGCGCTTAGCTGTAGCCCTAAGTAAGGTTATATTGATTCGTTTTAAACAGATCAGTCGGTTTTGTATGTTCTTTAAGATACCATTTCTCTGGTGATGTTCCCTATGTCAATATTTAAACAACTGGCGTTTAAGAAAATTAAGAGAAGATAAGTAAAAGCGAAAACAATATAGAGAATTTAAGAAGAAGGATAAAAAAGATTATGTTGGGAGATGAGTTTTTTAACTTGGGTTTGAAAACCTATTAAAAAACATGGCAAAATCGACTTATTTTATTTTTTTATTAGATATTACTGCAACTGTCAGAAAACCTCTACTCTTTATAGGGTTTTTCTATATCTAAAAAGCACCTGTCATGATCAAACTGCTATTCATTCAACTTTTGGTGATGTTTGTCAAAAAAACTATTTAAAAAGTCGGCTTTGTCAACTGAAGAATGATCTACATTAAATGTTGGCATTATTTATCTACGTCGTTATTTTTATGTTGTTTAGGTTGTAACTCATTTCTTTGAGAAAAGAGTTTACAAGAGAAAATTCGTTTGAATCCCCGTCGATAGTTAGAGCTTTGAAACGCGTAAATAAGAGGATTGCAAAATGAATTAGCGATTAGAAGAAACCGAACGGTTCTATGAATCAAAAACAGGCGAGAGCGGTTATTTGCAACGGTCTCTTTGTCGATAGTGGTTAAATATATGAAAAATAAAGAAAATGGCAAAGTGCAAACGCAAAATAAGAGCATAACCCACAACAGAAGCTTAAAAAGTTGTCTCTTTGAGCGATGTTCTTCCAACGCTTGATTGCTTGAACCTTGTAAAGCTGCGGCGCAAATGGTGTGCGTGATGAAAAATCCACGAAAAAGTTCGAAATAACAGAAAATCACCAAAATGGTCGGAACAATTCCAAAGGAAATGCTAGTAAACATTATAAAGCCTTCGTGATGAGAATATTCATCAATTCTCCATGGTCGTTTGCACGGATAAATGGAGTGAGGATTTGAGTCCACAGTATTTGATAACCAGTCAGGAACGCACGACACCAAGGAGAATGTCCACAGTAAGGCAATCACGTAAGGAAGCCGTTTTTTAGTCAGTCTTAAACCGATTTCAAAGGGTTTGACAAGCGCTAAGTATCTTTCCACGGCTATTAAGCTAACTGTTAAGGCGGCAGCGTTCATCGTGATCGGAACAACAGCATTTCCCGCAAAGACTTTGCAAAGAAAATCTCCAGTTGTTTCGTCGAAGTGCACTTTGGTGAGAACGTAGTCGTAGCTACCAGGGCACAGCATCAAAGTCAGGAGATCGGCGACGGCCAAATTTAGTAGGAGATAGTTTGTTGTGGTGTGCATGGAAGGTGTCTTTCGAACAATGGTGATTATAGCACAGTTAGTGGGAATGCCGATGACAATGATCAAGGAATACAGGACTGCGAAAGCCACATCTTGATCAGACAAAGAAATTGAACTGTTGTCAAAAAGTACCGTACTGTTAGATGCCATGGAATAGTTTAAAAAGACAAGGTTCAGAGAAACATTACCATAAGTGCGTTCGTTCCGTAGTTTGCTCACTGAATTGGAATTGCTTACGAAGTATACACCACGTCATTATGAATATTTTATCCCTGTGACAATTATGCAAGATCATCTGAAGGAAATTCAATCTATGAAGGGAAGTTGTAAGGATTGTGGTCGAGGTTGAAGCCCTTTACCACGAATATTTTTAGATCAGTATAAAACCGCTTCTTTTCTGTAGCAAGACATGAGGTTTTCTACAAAATCGTAAATAGATTAGCATAGAAAGGCAGCAGTCCATTAAATGAAAGATAATTTCCTATTCTGCTCTCTTTCCCTTATTGGGGAACTCAAGAACGTTTTTAACTTTCTCATCGATCATCTGTCGCTTTGCTAGTAGTAGGTTTGACAAATGATTAGGAAGTGGGATTAGCATCTGAAGGCAGCAGTCCATTAAATGAAAGATGATTTCCTATTCCGCTCTCTTTCCCTCGTTGGTGAACTCACGTACGTTATTAACTTTCTTATCGACCATCTGATGCTTTGCTAGTAGTAGGTTTGACAAATGATTATGAAATGGTTTACCTTATGCATTTTTTCTTTTATTTTGGATGAACTTGTGAAGTTGATGCTTACTTTATATGTGACATCTTCATCGATTTTTCGAATTTTGCTAAAGATTAACTACCACTAAAGAAGTTGGAAAAACGTTACACCAAATTATCGTTATATTGCCTGCTCACAGCAGGGTATCTCATTTATTTTTCCCTTTAATTTCTAAAGCGACAAGTCGTCGTCTTAGCTGCAGTGATGGAAATTCATGATTCGGCCTCAAGGACTACCAGCAGATGCATGACAAAAGCTATCAATATTGATTTAAAAATGATGAGGGTCATATTGTTTGTCAATTAGTGAAGCACATGCTACTATTCACTGCCTCCTTCGCCCTTTAGTTCTTGGTTTTTCTCCCACGTTGCTTTGTTTTTCCATCCGTTTCCCTGTTCTCCCACACACGTTCACCTCCCAATCAAAGCGCAGTTAAGAACACAATTGACCAAAGCTGAATCCACTGAAGTTTGCCTTTTTTTCTGCCAAGATGGCTTGCTATGTCCCAGGATGCCCTTTTGAGGATCGATTTAAAGGTTCATAGAAATATAATAAAGAAGAAGGAAAAATACCCGGTTGTGATCTTCATAACGCAAGCTTTTTAATATGAAGTTAACTGAGATGGCGAATGATTAAACAGCAGGTCCCACAGGCCCCAATCCAAACCAGCTTGAAGCTGAACTGGAACAGCGTGGTTAAATATTACTGATAAGTCATGAGAAAATAAAATAAATTAAAACTATCTTGTATTTTGACCGGTTTTAAAACATATCATTGCTGTGTTTTACGCATACGTTGCTGTAAAGACTGCTTCAAACATCTCTCATGAGAAAAAGACGCGGGAAAAATTTGGACAATTTTGTAGCTTCATAGAGCGAGGTATATGACAATCATACTAGCTTACTAATCAGCTAACTATCTCGATCTATTTTCCAGCTGTAAAAGGTAGATTTTAATTGGCTGACCGGCAGGGAAGTTTGTTGCATTCGGTGCATTCGGAGAGGCAGACGTTTGGCAGTTGCTTGGATTGTAGCACCATGCTATCCACCTTTCTTGAGTGTAATATCGCACGACGGACATTTTGAATTACGCTGTGGGTTGATTATTATCATTAATTTAAAAAAAAGCGGTTATCATTCCCAAACTGTTTCATGAAGATGATTTTTGTTCTTTTTTTGCGTAGTATCGTGTTTGCCAACAACTTTGGTGCGAGATCGAAGGAGAAAACTTGTGTAGAAGTAAACTGAATCCTCCAGCGACAGGAACAGCTTGTGCACCCGGTAAGGTGAGTTGATAATTCATCACTTCTCGGTCGTTTTAAAAACTTTATCTTGCAGTAAATGGTTTGAACTCAGGGGTAGCGGACTATAGTAAAGCATGACTAACACCCTGAGCTAAAAGCATAGCCATTAAGAGCGTGCCTCCCAGCATGAAAGCGTTCTTGAAAATAGTTTGGGATTTCACGTAGGTGTTGGATTTCCTCAGGATTGATTTCAAATTTGTGGTGGGCCTACCTCTTTAAATCGAAGAAGCAATTGGTCAGTATTCTGTGGGCAATGATATCTCATCCAGATTATGACCAACTGAACAGTTGTCGGTAAAACCAGAGGACGCGAACCTATTTCTTGTTTGTAAAAGCGTGCATTCTTTAATATTAATTAGACCATACAGGGTAGTCAGCGACTACTTGTGCAAGCTATTTATTTCCACACTACATGTTACTAATAACCTTAATGGTTCCATTAGCTTTGAATGCTTTTTATTTTTACGGAGGACCTCCCTGAAAACCACGTATTTACGTGACGGGCGCTTCCTCCTTAAAGATCGTTTATTATTATTATTATTATTATTATTATTATTATTACTT